>NC_088335.1:41582500-41720000 GCF_036884655.1 Musa acuminata AAA Group
CCTCAATATATTGAGGGAGGCAAAGAGCACTATCAAGAAAAAGAAGCTAGTACTCTATACTAGTAAGACCAGAAAAAAAAGAAAGCTAGAAAAGTCCCTTAAGAAGGGCAAGGGCAAGGGCACACCGAGTAAAACAAATGTTGCTAAAAGGGACCCAGTAAAGGACAAAGGCCAGTGCTTCCACTACGACAAAGATGGGAACCGGAAGAGGAACTACTAAGAGTACCTTACAGAGAGGGCGAAATGGAAGTTTGGAGAAGCTTCAGGTACATTCATAATCAATCTCCATTTCTAAGACTCTTATAATAACACATGAGTATTGGATACTAGTAGTGCTTATTATATGTGCAATTCGTTATAGATTCTAGCAAGACCTAAGAGATTGATGAGAGACGAGATGAACATCAAGATGGGCAATGGAGCAAAAGTTACTGCAGTAGCTGTTGGTCAGGTCACCCTACATCTACCTGGTGGAGCTACTATTATATTGGATGCATGCTATTTTGTTCTTTCTATTATTAAAAATATTATTTCTATTTCATGTTTGATAATTAGTGGATATAAATTAGTTTTTAAGAATAATAGTTGTTCAATATTATTAGATGATTAGATCATCACGAGAAGAACATTACATAATGGTTTGTTTATATTAGACACTACTACACATATAATGAATGTGTGTGTGTCTAAAAGGAAATGAGATAAGGTGAACAATGCACACCTAGGCTAGTTCACATCCATAAGAGAATGATTCAAAAGTTGCTTATTGATGGATATCTAGATTCATTCAACTATGAGTCATATGCAATATGTGAGCCTTGCCCTCGTGGAAAACTGACCAACTCTCCTTTTAGTGGAACTGAAGAGAGAGCCACTACGCTACTAGAACTCATACATAGTGATGTTTGTGGATCCATGTCAACTCATGCTCTAGGTGGTTGCTCCTACTTTATTACTTTTATTGATGATTTCTCAAGATATGGACATGTGTACTTGATTTATTTCCAATCATATTTTTATTAGTAAACTTGTCCTTACTATTCCTGCCCTTGATTTTTAAAAATTCTTTTTATTATTTTCACCAATACTCAATCTCTCCTTCCAATATAAAGGTGGCAAAAGAAATCTTTTGATTATCAAAATAATTTAGTATATAAAATATCTTCTCTATTGCATCATCCATTATTTTGCCACCAATGGATTAGGTTCACTATGCATCCACTATGCCACTTTGATATCCCCAATCACCCATTTCATCCCACTTAATTACTCAACAACATGTGAAGCAAGATGACCATATGTCCTTGTCATCTTAGATTCCTAAAAGACATTAAAGAAAATTTTCACCGATTACTATAGTTTACTATATCTCAATATATTTTACATATCAAACATATCAAATATTACAGTGATCCTCAAATCATGCTTTGATACCACCCCTATCATGTCTATTAAATCGATAATATTAAAAATTTCATCAACAAACCAATCCAGAATCAAAACTAGAATTTGAGGATATTGAGAAATATTCAGTCAAATTCACATCCATAAAACCTGTGTAGTTTATAATCATAAATCACATCACTCGAGAATTCACAGTTATGAAAACCTAAGCCAACTTAACAAAATATTAACAATACTTATAAATCCACAAGCTAAATAATTTATACAATCAGAACTCCAACTATTTACTAGAAGTTCATATCATCGTACATTGAACATTCAAAATTCCAAATGAGAGAGGCCTTTTAACACGTTTACATAATATATCAATTCAAACATGTTAACATTATTTTCATTACATATAAAATATGCTTATATAATAATCACAATATATCAACTGACAAAGTTTACCCACAATTTGAATAGTTTTCCACTACCTTAACCTAATGCTAACATATCAAAGAGTGACAAGCTAACTTAAAATATTTATATAGAAATAAAGTGAGCTAAAAAGCTACAAGCAAACTTGGTATCACAATGCAAGATAGAATACAAGAGATTCAAGGATACTATCTCATTAGATATAAAATCATAAATGACATTTCATTCAAAATATATTTAGTTCATAACAAATGGAATAGAGGGTAATTTGAGCATATTAATGGCGTATGAAATGTTCCGACACATATCAACGACTTATGGAATATTTCAGAGCATATTAATGGCAAATTAAACATTTCAGAGCATATCAATATAGAGTATAAAATGTTTTGGAGCATATCAATAACAAATGAAATATTTCAAAGCTTATCAATGGTATATGAAATGTTTTGGAGCATATCAATGATATATAGAATATTTCAAAGCGTATCGATGGCGTATGAACATCTCAAAGGCATAAGAAGCATTTTGGAACATATCAAAGAATAAATACAAAATATAAGCTTAAAATCGTATTTGATATTACATTTATATCATTCTTATCCAAAGTATACATAGAATCACATAACCAAAGTTCTGAATATCATATCAAACATATAGAAGCTGAAGTGAGATCATAACATAATATAGTACATTTATTTCTAAATGATCACCAAACATAAGCCTCCCACATTTGGGAGCTCTATCCACCTACATATTAGTAAAGGCATAAGGGACTAGTAGAGCATTGCAGACTCTATGCATAACTTCATTTACCATTTCTGATAAAGGTTCATAGTATGTCACAAACATTAGAGTACAAAAGGACAACGTGAACAATAAAATTAGCATATATCAAAAGTACATACGAATCAATGAAATATACATGTGCCTTTATGAGTCAATATAATGAAAACATAATCTTTCACAAATGTATTTAAATTTGAAATGAAACAAAGGTAAGAGCATACAAAGATTTTAGTACATATCAGAAGCATATGCAGAACAACGAAACATACATGTGCCCATACGAAAGCAGTAATATAAAACTCAATTGAAGAAAGAATGCTAGATAAAATCAATTTTCAAAGGGAATAAAATAAGAATAGGCAAAATCGACCAAAGCTCGATTTTGATAGAATTTGAGAGGCACATTGCATAAATTATTTTGATAACTAATTATGCTCTAAATTACTCAAGAATGGTATTGTTGGATTCAATAGATAATTGGGTAGGTGTTATAACATAGAGTTATAAATAATTTAGTAACCAAAGATTAAAGAATAAAATCACTATTTTGTAGAATTTATAGGGTCGGATTCAATAGATAACTGGGCAGGTGTTTGGACTCCAAATCATTTAATTCAGATATCAAATGAAAGAAAGATCTATAAATCTAATTTTCAATAAAATAAGTTTTGAATAAATTAGAATTTCCAACAGGACTTATAAGTAGTTTAGTATTAAAAGATTAGAAGTTATGGTCCTTGTTTTATAGAATCTATATGATTAAATGAAACAGAAATTTGGGTAAACAATTAGACTCCAAATTTATCAAACTTAGCATCAAAGAAAGATATATGAGTCTATTTTTGGATGAATTTAGTATTTCCTAAATTAACGGTCGGTGCATAAGGTTATAGTTACAACAAGGTTGAAAGGTTAAAACCTCGAAAGTTTTTCATATTCTGATCGTTACGTTTAAACAAGAGATATATTAGATACAAGGTTAGAATAATTTCAACTTCTCATATTCAAGACAAAAGTAAAAAGTCATTGTTTAGCAATGCTTATGAATCAAACACAAATACACAATAGTGTTAGGGGGGAAACGGATTTAGTAATGCTTATGATAAGAATAGTGTTAAGGGGGAAACGGATTTAGCAATGCTTATGATACGAATAGTGTTAGGGGGGAAACGGATTTTGCTTATGAATCAAACACAAACAATTCAAAGTATGTAGACTAGAAAGTCATTGTTTTTCACTCAATAGTCTTTCGGCTATTACCATGCTAGGCTATTAATAAGGAAGATTGATTATCATCTATTCCGTTATGCTTTCTAATTAGCTATTTTTTATATTTAAGCCAAAGCGATGGCTCTCCTTTTTAGATGGAGATAAAGGTATGGTATAGAATGCTTACAGCATTCATGTAGCTATAAAACCATTGGAAATTTCATTATGGAGTCCTATCATTATTTAACAAATAAGTGTGGGATAGAGTATTTTCTTAAGGGGTGAAGCGTTAGCCAAGCAGAAAGTAGAACGGACTTAATCGAACCTACTGAGGGGAGCAAGAGCACTTATGCTATTACCGTGCATTCTTCTATCTTTTTAGCATCTTATCCTATCTATCATTTGACCGAAGAGAAATGAAAATCTTTTAAAGAAAACTCCTTTTTCACTGAAGCTCAATGCACATGTTTCTTATCACTTGACTGAAAAGGAAAGAGGATAGGGCATCAACTACCTAGCTATCAAGGAAAGGTCAACCTTAACCATTGCACAAATTCATCCTACTTTCAAGTGATTGAAGAATCAAGGATATCAAAACCCTTGATTTTAACAAGAGGCAAGACTACTCTAGATAGGGAAAGGATTTCTTTCACCTCAAAGAAAGTATGTGTTCACTTCACTTCCTCCCAGAGCAGAGCTTGAAGCAAGGGTCCAAACTATAGGTGTGGGTTCTCTATCACCCTATAGCTCAACCAGTCAAATCCACCCTCGATAGACCAAAATGACTGATCCAACTATGGACAAAAGATATACAGAACAAGTACCATACGGAGCTTTAGATCAAAACTGCTCCAATAACTATCCTAAGGTTCAAGAGATGAGGGAGGTTAGGAGTTCAATTCAAAGGCATTACTCCTTCACTAGGCTTTTTTGTAGCATACGTAAATATAAATAAATAAGGTAAAATTCCTTGCCCAGAAGTAGTCAATCTTCTTTTTCTATCTTCAGGAGTGAAGTAACCCAAAGCGAAGGTTCAATGAGCAATTGCAACCCCCCCCTAGAGAACTTTTAGACGATCAAGAGCATCACCGGTATCACAAGATCCCACTAGAAAGATGCTCTTAACATGATTGATAAGCCCCTTCCGATGCACTACTATACTCGATTGAGATCTAAATTTAGGTCTTTCACACTGGCTCTAATCCAAACAGGTTTGAGCTTACTCCTTGGGAGCTACTACCCAGTAGTAAATACATGTCAAGTAGTCTCTAACTTAACTAATTTTATAGGTCCGATCTCCTTTTACTTGTTTTCTGCTCTGATCGTAGATCTACTACGATAAACTCTTCTATTGTTGATTCCAATACTTCAGATATCGTGTTAGTAGAATACTTGGATTTGCATCATTTTCAATACTTTGAGTATCGTGTTAGTGGAATACTTAGCATAATGGATCAAGAGATCAAATCTTTATCAACTCAATTTGGAAGTTCATACAGTAACCTTAAAAAGGTGGTAGCGCTTGGCACCTTACTTTCTTATCCTATGATAGGTAAGCGTGGCCGAGGGCAAGAGTCATTCATGCGCTGAATAGAAGGAATTCCTTCAAATGAGAAAGGAATGGTTTCCTAAGGTGTCTTTTACTCAATTGCTTTCCTCTTTGCCCAGATAGAAACAAGATATCTCTTAGATAGGAGCCCTCTCATAGCAATAAATCTATCTTATAGCCTTCCTAGGACTATACAGGCTTTCAAACTCTTCTTCCGGCCCATGGAAGACCCTTGTTGATTCTTCTAAGACTCCAACTGGCTAATCAATGGATGAAGGGGCCCGAGCATGATATAAGGGACAGCTAGACATATTCAAAAAACAATTGGAATATAAGCGATAATGCCATACCATATTATTAACCATACCATATTCTATTAAATAAATGTACCTTCACTGCTTAGCGAAAACCGGTTAAAGCCTACTACTTACTTATTTGCTTTTGATTTTATGTTTATGCCCGTAAGAAAGCCCTTATCGAGAGAAGCTGCTATTTAAGAAGCATCCTGGCCTTCCTTCAAAGGGTAGTCATACGGCTAGGGCAGTGAGCTCTGTTCAGGAACTTTTCTTCGGGTAAGACAAGGGGATCGGAGGGTTACCAATACTGCTGAAAGAGCACGGTTGGCAGGCTACTACTATTACGTCTTCTTATACTATACAGAACTAGAACAAGAGTCAGAGGCATGCATTACCTTTACCTACTCGTTCTTATTCCCCCTGTCATGAGTGGAGTCGGGGATCCTTCTTTCTAGGAGCTTTTCCTAATGTTTGTCTTTCCCTCGTCTTTTTTCTAAGTGGAAGAGAGGCAGCAGGGTGGAGTTGGGGTTGGTTCTTTCTTCTTGTTTGTCATCCTCCCTGAATTCGATTTGTTTCATAGCTATCAATAAGAGGGTTACGATTGCAAAGAAAAATTAAGTAGGGGGATGTGGGATGAGTCGATTAGATTAATAGGAAGAAGAGCAATAGGCGATAAGCCTACTTCTTTTTTAGGATGGGATCGTCGTTGGTCCTTAAGATGCTGCTCAAAAGACTGGCTATCTCTCTCTTGTTTGCAAGAATATGCTGCTTAGCAGTGAGAAAACTTAGATGTGCTAATGGTCTATTGGCAAAACTACGACATTACAGTCACACAATCCACTTTCATTCAGAATTGTTTGATATAGCTACTTAAGAACCTGGTACACAACATGCATAGATAGTACTGGCAGTTGCATCGCACGCCAATTGCCCATGCTTCCATGACCTGATGTTGCATGTAACATGGAGCAGGGAGTGCATTAGCATGTTGGCGCTGCGCATAAACAAAAAAGTGTGTGTGTGTGTGTGTGTGTGTGTTAGGGCAGCTGCTTAAGTGTGTGTATGAACAACGCATCATGCGCGCTCAAGCTTATGCCAGAATGTTGGCTTGCGGTGGATCCTATGAAATAGAATTCCATAAAATGCTGACTTTCACTGTCTTCAAGCTTTTGTCTAGGAGCTCGGATTCAAGTCCTATCGTTAGAGGGCAGCATAGTTGGAATCTCTTCCTTTATTCGCCTGAGGAAGAGAAAGAAAGGGCTCTCTAATGCCTTATTTGCATGATATGATGCAAGCAAGGAATCCAGCCTTAAAAGAAAAGGTTTGTTTTCAGCTAGGTGGTTTATTAACCGGAGTGATGAAAGTAAGCCTCTAAGATGAAACCGAAGATACGTCGCCTAAGGTCGCTCTCTATGTCAATTTGGATGTAGCAAGAAGCCCTGTGAAAGCTTTCTGATAATGACTTCCGTATAACGAGCACATATGGTTGGTTACTTATATCACTCTATCATAGGGAGCTCATGATTCTGTTTCTTCTCTTGAGTTCAATTATGACTTTCGATAAAAGCACATGATTGATTACTAAATTCTATAATAAATAGTGTGGTGAATAAGACTTATTTCGTATGGGTAATAGCACTAAATTCTATCATAGGGAGCATACCCTTACATTAATTCTGAAATTCAACGAGCAAATAGGATGAGCAACGTAATAGCACTATTAGTTACCTTTCTCTATCATACCTAGAAAGGAACTATACTCATTTTGTTTCTTTTTAGCCCCCTTTAGCCTCTCCTGATCCTTACTCTCCACTTGAACTATACTCATTCAACTTCATTTGAATTGAAGTAAGAATTTCTTACTGCTTACCTTTTCACCGTTACCGTTGATTTGAGAGTGGACTTTCTAGCTTCTTATCCTGCTCCTCCTGTTGATAATCTTAAATTTATTGGGTAGATAACCTATTAGCTCAGCCTATAGTGGGCTTTTGTAACCCACAACCCACTTTTTTCTAATCTAAACCCTAACTCATACGTGTGGCAGCTAGGGCAAAAAAAGATGGCAGCGGCAGTTGCGAAAAAAACTATAGTAATGTGGTTTAGTAAAAGAAAAGGAAAGGGCAGAAAAATAAGAGAAGGAAAGGAAAAAAAATAAGGATAACATAGATATTGTTCTCAATCATCTATATAGTGTTTTTATCTTAGATTAAATCATATTTAGAGTAGATTATTGTTGTGATTACTTGGGGATATTTTAGATATTATGCACACTAATGTAATCCTTATATCCTAGTTATTCTCTTATGATTATTGTTTGAGTTTTGGACAAAAGACCATGAGATTTATATATTCATTATTTTTATAGTGGATTTTCTCTGACTTACCTTATGGTTTTTACCCTTCATGTTGGAAGGGTTTTCCACTAAATCTTGGTATCCTATTTGATTATGATTGTCATTTAATTTTGCTATGTGTTAAGGCTTGCTTGTATTTGTTCATATACAAAGTTTTCTTTTTATCCCATCAATTGATATTAGAGCAAGGTTTTTGATAGTATTTAATTTTTATATTCGAACATAGAGGTTGGAAGTGTTTCTCGCATGATTAGTTTGAACGGAAACAATTAGATGATATGAAAACCAATAATGAAAGATTTTTTATATTGCAAGGATTTGTATGGACCTTTGCAAGGGGATAGTGCAATGCTCATAATTATGATAGCTGATGAGTGAAAGAAGTTAGATTGAAAAACGATCGGGTTTATTCAATAGTGGCTCGATGATAGTGTCTTTCACCATGTTTCTATTGAAAGTTCTACATACTCTCTTTGAAAAAAATTGGAAGGTCTCTATGAATGAAAAATGACTAGCAACAAAGTTTTCTTGATCAGAAAACTTATGAACCTGAAATATAAAGAGGGTGCTTCTATTACCTTGCATTTGAATGAAATGCAAAGTATCACTAACCAATTATCTTCTATGAAAATATCTTTTAATGATGAGTTGTAGGCATTGTTACTTCTCTGTTACCAAAAAGTTGGGAGATACTAGTGGTTTCCCTCAGTAATTATGCACTAGATGGTGTTATCATCATGAGTCAAGTAACAAGCAGTTTGTTGAATGAGGAGTTGAGAAAAAAAAATTCAGCAACATCTCAAATTGATTCACGAGCACTTATCTCAGAGAACATAAGAAGATCAAAATCCAAGGATAAAAATGATTTACACATGGGTAGAAGCAAGTCAAGATCAAGAAAAGATATTATTTACTATAACTATAGTGAGAAAGGACACTATAAGAATCAATACAAGCAACCTAAGAAGAATAAGAAAAAGAAAAATGAAGTAGAGCCTACAAAATTAAAAGATAATACCATAGGTATAGTGTAGGGTGGTGATTATTTGATTTTGTCTCCTTCTGATGATATTTTTTTCTTTTATGTGTTACGATCTTGAGTAGGTTATTGATACGGGTGCTTCTTATTATGCTACACCACGGAGGGAGTTTTTTGCTACCTATAGATCTGAAAATTTTAATATTGTCAAAATTAGCAACTATGACATGGCATATATCATCGGCATGGGTGATATCTATATAAAAACTAACATTGGCTGCAAGTTTATGTTTAAGGATATGAAGTATATGGTTGATTTGAGGCTAAGTTTAATTTCAGTTGTAAGACTAGATGATGAAGACTTTGATAGCATATTTCATAGAGGGCAATAGAAGCTCAGTAAGAGTTATCTTATTATAGCTAATGGGAAGAAATGTTATACTTTATATAGATTGCAGGCTAAAGTATGTAGTGAGCTATTGAATACTACTGAGAAAGATTTTAGTATAGAGCTGTAACATAGGCGATTGAGACACATGAGCGAGAAGGGATTATAAGTTCTTTCCAAGAGAGAGGTATTGTCAGACCTCAAAGGTACACGTCTAAACTCTTGTATTGATTGTTTGGCTAGTAAATAACATAGAGTTTCCTTTGCTAGTCCTGTTTTGTCTAGAAAAATGTATGTCTTGGATGATGTTTATACAGATGTATATAGTTTTTTTAGAACAAAAATTCATGGTGGATCTATTAATATTTTGGCATCAGTGGTGTACTTTACTTTATTACTTTATGGATGACTTTTTCAAGAAAGTTTGGATCTATACTACGAAGACAACATTTACAAGCCTCACACCTCTCTTAAAATAATAATAAAATTAAAGAAGGAAGAGGACACTTGACATTTTTTCAATACTTTTACAACTCAAAATCTCAAGACTTCTGTTCACACTTTTTATGCTGTTTCATGTAGGAAAGAGTAGAGTATTTATAGGCCCCAATTGCTTTAAAAATGGAGTTAAAAGGTATATCATCCTAGGTTTCCAAGGTACTGATAGTACCACCGCTAATATTGAGCAGTATCACCACCGAGTGACAAAGCCTTGAAGATTGGGCTCTAGTAGTACCACCGTCTTGTCACGGACAAACTTCTAAACAAGGTGTTTGATGTAATGCTTATGTATGTCCGTGTCTTTTGGCATGTTCATGCCTTGTACAGAATGTAAAGGGGCGGCCGAAGGCTTAATAGTCCCATTTTAGTTGGGTTGGTGGCCTCTTTAGGCTTGTAAATAAAGGTTGTGTCATGTGGACACGTGCAAGAGCTTTTCGGTCTGTAATGGACCATTTTACCCTTTGTTGTGCAACTATTCAGAGCTTGTAAAGTCTGTTTGTAATTTGCATTGTCTATGAAGTGTTTTTTCGGACATGTTTGCTTGTGGATCCCGATTGAGGCGTTCTCTTTAACCCGTTCTCTCTTTTGTTGGTCCTAAGGGACAATGGGAGGCTTCGGGGAGGCTGACCTTTGCGGACGGACGCGCGAGGGTACCGCACGCCTTAGGCAAAACCAGCTAAGGTCGTGACATTATGGTATCAGAGCGGGACAAGCACTCATAGAAACACTTGACATGCAAACGTGGGGGACCTAGCGGGGCTGCGTTGAGGGCAGTCAGCACACGCGCGACCGTTTGAGGGAAAATGGGCATGGAGATGTAGGGAAAAGAGTCGCTCAGAGGAGCGGGCATCTGAGATTGGCATTCAGAGGAATGGCCAACCCTTCGCGCAAGAGGCACCACGAGAACAGGCAAGCTTGGAAGAATTTGGAGCGCACAAAGGTTGGGATGGCTGAGTTTGAGCTACGGCTCAACGTTGACAACTTTACTTGATGGTGCTCAAGGCAAGCGAGGCGCTTGGCAAAGGACGAGACCATGCAAAGTGGAATGAGTTGCTCAGCGACCGAAAGAGTTGTGCAAAGCTCACAGAGGTGAGGGGAATTGCTAACTCGAAGAATTCGGTACTCATGCATGGGCTTGTATACGGACGATGGATTGTTCGTGGCCATCCCAAGGCGGTCGAGACTCGGCACCATGGAGCATTGAAACTTTCTCTTCGACATGCGAAGGATACGTCCGGAGGAGGCTGAAGTGTGCAACGAGTTCAGCATGTTGCTAGGCCTTGAGGGGTGCAGCGGTGGCTGTATTGACGTGGAGGCGCAATCTAGCAAGTGCGTTTGCAAGAGGCAGAACAATGCACAGTTTGTTCAGCAGATCGGAGTAGTCCAAGGGGATGGTGGTCTCCGAAACGAAGAGAGATATTGCTCCAACGGGATAGTTATCTAGGAGGGATAAGTCTCGGCACTCCAGAGGGAGAATCATGTGAGACGGATTTCACATGTTGAGGAGGAGTACCTCAACAAAACAACAACTCCACGAAGCTCGATGGACTGAGCAAGCGGCGAGGAGTCGTCGCATGATCTCGCTTGAGAGAATGCATTGGTGGATGCATTGCGAGATCAAGTGGGGGAGCGACCCAAAGCAACTCAAATGGAGGCACACTTGGAGTCGATATGGAGATCGGACTCAAGGGAGGGCTGACCCGTGGAATGGTGGGCGCGAGGGCCACCATCGACTCAATGCAAAAACGAGGAATGGAGCAACTTGGGTATAACTTGGCGAAGTACCCAAGCCGCATGAAGGGAGCCAGCATAGAAGTTGGAACATGGAGCAGAGGCACAGTGCTTTCCCTAGACAGAGGTCAAGGACATGAACTCTTGCAGAGGCATGAGTAGAATCATGCTGTTCCATGGGTCCTTCATTTTGACAGAGCGGACTCATCTTGCATGGTGCCAAAGACGAAGGGAGCTTCGGGGCACATGCACCTTATCTCGGAGGAGCATTTGATGGAGGAACTAAGGCGACTCAATTTGCGGAGGCGAAGTTGAGTTCAGAAGGCCTTAGCACGGGGCAAGAGGACGCAGAGGCGGGTACTCTTGAAGAATATGCCACAGTGTTGCCATTCGAGTTGCTATGAAGGAAGCAGTGTGCAGCGGAGATTGTGCTGGTAGGGGCAGAGGCCCAGGATCCAGGCAATGGTGCACAAATTACAGTGAAGTCGGTGGACTTCGGGAGCTACTAGGCGACGGACTGTCCTAGAGCGGTGCTTCATCTAGGTGTGACCCAAGAGTGGGTGGATGAAGGTCGATTGCCAAAGGAGCGAACAAAATCGAAGGTGGAGGAGACCCTGCGATGTATTGGCAGAGGCCACACATGGAGGGTTCACAATTCGAGTTTATTCCACAAGGATCAGAATGCAATGGAGATGTCACCAGGAGGCGACATGGTGCAGCGGATCGTGGTGGAACAGTTCGTGGCAATGTGACACACACGACATAGTCCCATGAGGGATGAGATCATATGGAGGTATGATCGGGAGCTACTGGGAGCTCCACTTTGGTGAACAACACGACGGCAAGAAGGGCTATGGATTCAAGGAGTGAAGGCCATGGTACCGCAGAGGCGAGTCTTCCGTGCGTGCATCGAATTTTGCATCGGACGAAAACCTTGGTCATCAGCATATGGGGGCTGTGTTCCACTAAGGGAAAAGTTCGAAGGCAAGTACCAGTGAGTTCCATGGGAGGGACTTGATCATGCAGAGGTATGATCGAAGCAGCTGGAGAGTTGGACTGCTCCAGAGCTCATATTCGCTTAAGGGAGCCCGACAAGTCAGAGGACAAGGTCGAGTAAGCGAACGTTGCTACCAAGGAAGCTAAGGAGAACAGAATCGGTGCTAACTCTACAACGTTATGGCAGAGGCCATGCTTGGGAGTTGCAGTCTGTCTTTCCATTGACCAAACAGACTGCTTGGAGAACACAGTGGTGTTGAAGCAGGGGGTCGAAAGGGGCGAGGAAGCGACGACGAGTCCAGAGGGACTTAGCTACCCAAAATCAAGCATCAGTCAGAATGGAGGTGGACTCAGAGGAGTGCCACAGAGACATTTCTACTGATCATGCAGAAAAGGGATACAGAGGCGAGGCGACGGATAGTAGGGCCATGGGCATGCCAGCGCCATGGTACCGCAGAGGCGGGACTTCCGTGCAAGTCATTGATCCCTTGCTCTCATGGAGGGAGAGCGCTTGGTCGTGAAAGGGGCCGGGGAGCTGGAGCATGCAGAGGCAATCTCCAAGTACCGAGACAAGGCTGAAGGGCAGAGGCCAAGAAACTTCGTAAGACCGGTGTCAACAAGTTTCTCATCAAGATATCCGTAAGTGAAGGACTTCGGGTCATGCAAGAGTGCACGACCAAGGAACGAAGCAGGCAGTACGCGGTGCTGTACCTTTGCTACTCAGTGGAGTAGGCGGCAGGGTTGATGGAGAAGACGGTACAATCCCAAAGGCGACCTCATCTATCAGAGAATTACTCCAAGTTGGGGTGAAAACTTCCCGCATTCCAGAAGTTCAATGGCATTGAGAAGGTGAATCACAGTAGCCAACTCAACGCAAGGAGTGCAAACACTTCAAGTACTTCAGAAGTGTGAGCAAAGAGCAGGCGAAGGCCAGTAACCAGCTCGATGCATGAAGTACAATCTCGAGGAGGCGGGCGAAGTCAAGTAACCTTTGCCTTCTCAACTCTTAAGAGAATGGGCGAAACCGAGTACCCCAGTTCTCTTATCTACCCAGCAGAGGAGCTCTGCACAAGTTCAAAGACCCTTCGAAGATAATGGAAGACAATAGTTGTCAAATCCTCACCAACGGTGATCAGTGCTACTGAGAGTAGATTGTCCGCTTCATTTCCCAACGAAATGCCAATCGAAAGCGGAAGTGATGCGAACCTACTTGGATGTGACAACTAACTGAAAGAAGAGTCAATGAGCAGATTTTGTGGAGGAAGGACCCAAAACTTCAGAAGTTTGCGAGGCGATGCTCGTTAAAGCTCCAACAAGCATCCACGCAGTTCAAGCAGCATGTGGAAATTTTGAGAAACTGGCGCAGTAAGAATGGTCTTTTCCTTCATTTGGTGGATCCGCAGGAATCAACGAGGATCAACACAACTCAGCCAACCCCACACCAGAGTCAGAGTCATTGGCGAGTTGAAGCAGCATGGCGGATCAAAGGTTCGACTACTCAGAAACAGCAGCGGAGAGAAGCTGGGAGCCAGGAGGCGCATTGCAGCTGGAGCAGAAGATTGAAGACTCAGCAAAGGCGAAGAGTTGCAGTGTTCACAAAGGCTTCGACGAGGACGTCGAAGGGATAAGTGGGGGAGAATGTCACGGACAAACTTCTAAACAAGGTGTTTGATGTAATGTTTATGTATGTCCGTGTCTTTTGGCATGTTCATGCCTTGTACAGAATGTAAAGGGGCGGCCGAAGGCTTAATAGTCCCATTTTAGTTGGGTTGGTGGCATCTTTAGGCTTGTAAATAAAGGTTGTGTCATGTGGACACGTGCGAGAGCTTTTCGGTCTGTAATGGACCATTTTACCCTTTGTTGTGTAACTATTCAGAGCTTGTAAAGTCTGTTTGTAATTTGCATTGTCTATGAAGTGTTTTTTCGGACATGTTTGCTTGTGGATCCCGATTGAGGCGTTCTCTTTAACCCGTTCTCTCTTTTGTTGGTCCTAAGGGACAATGGGAGGCTTCGGGGAGGCTGACCTTTGCGGACGGACGCGCGAGGGTGCCGCACGCCTTAGGCAAAACCAGCTAAGGTCGTGACAGTCTGGCAGCATTAACTATTGATGATACCACTACCTAGTCTGGGCGATATCACCGCCCAAACCACTTAGGAGGCCAAGCCTCAAGTGGTACTACCACCCAGTCTGTACAGTGCCACCGCTTGACGTGGCTCCAAGTAACTGAATGGGATATCTAATCGGCTTAATTTAGCTATGTTTTGGGCCCAATTGGCCCATAATTGAGTTAGTATGATTTTTTCCAAAATAACTTAAAATAAAGTCCTAACTATGATAGGTAAAGCTAAAATAATTATTATATAAGCAATCTAAGTTGTATGGCATGTTCATTGTTCAACCGAACTCTCCTGAACTTTCGACGAACTCCCGGCAATCTTCTGGCGAGCTTTCGACGAACTTTTGACGAGCTTTCGATAAACTCCCAATGAACTTCCGGCGAGCTTTCGGGAAACTCTCTGTGAGCTTTCACAGCATCATCAAATCCTTCAGTGTATCCCCTGATTCATCCAGCCCGATGCCCGATCATTGACTTTGGCCCAACATTCGATTTTTCTTTAATCATTTTACCTTTTTCATGATTGTAGTTAGTCCCGTATCACTTATCTTATCATATGGATTAGATTATTAATTCATCAATTGATTTTATCATCAAAATCTGAGATTCAATATACTAAATATTAAATTATTAACGTCTTTAAAGAGTTTTATGCTAGAGTTGAAAGGGAGACAAAAAGACAATTGAAATACATAAGATCATATAATGGTGGTGAGTACATATAATTGTCTAATGATTATTGTATGTCATATGGTATCCAACATAAGATGATAGTTTTTGGTACACCTCAACATAATACAATTGTAGATATGATGAACCACACTATCATGGAAAAGATCAGATATATGTTTTCATAGGCCAAGCTACCTAAAAGAATCTTAGGATGAGATTTTGAGGACTATAGTTGATATTTATCAACTCATCACCCTGTACAACCCTATATAGTGATCTTATAGAGCATGTATAGATAAGGAAAGATATTTCCTATTGGCATTTGAGAGTGATTGATTGTTATATATTTACACATGTTTCAAACAATAAGAGGTCCAAGCTAGATGATAAGATAAAAGAATATATTTTTTATGGCCACTCACATAATCAATTTGGTTACAAGCTTTGAGATCCAAAAAAATAAAAGATGTTTAGAAGCAGAGATGTGATCTTCTTTGAGGATCAAACCCTTAAGGATTTAAAGAAGAAGACACCAACCAAGAATTATACAGAAGGATTAGTAGATTGTGATCTAGTTACTCCTCTAGTACATTAGGGTAATGGGAGAGATGTGCAAAAAGATGGTGTAGAGCATAATGTTGATATACCTATAAGACATATTGAGCAAGAAGAAGTTGGAGAGCAACTTCCCGTAGAATCTAAGTTGAGAAGATCTTCCAGACAATGTCAACTAATACAGGTAACCAAAGAATTACCAGGAAGTAGTTGAAAGTGAGCAGAAAAAGAAATGGTTAATTACTATATAGGAAAAGATGACTGCTTTATAGAAGAACCACACTTATGATTTGGTGCAACTATTAAAGAAAATGAAGGCCTTGAAGAATCAAGAATATTATTCTCAACCAAAGTACAAAAATAGATTGGTTATAAAAGATTTTGGTCAAAAGAAATATATTGACTTTGAAGAGATTTTTTCTTCTGTTGTTAAAATATCTTCTATTCATGTTTCTCTTCGTATTACTGCTAGCTTGGACTTGGAGGTTAAGTAGTTAGATATGAAAATAGCTTTCTTTCATAGTGATTTTGAGAAGAAAATTTATATAAAGTAACTAGAAGGCTTTAAAATCAAAGGTAAAGAAAATTTTATCTACAAGTTGAGAAAGAGTTTATATGGGCTGAAGTAACCTCCAAGATAGTAGTACAAAAAGTTTGATTCATTTATGACTGAAAATAGATATAAAATAATGACTTCAAATCATTGTGAATATATCAAATGGTTTAGTGAAGATTTTATTATTCTCTTACTTTATGTTAATGATATACTTATCCTTGGGAAAATAATGTCTATGATTGATAAGTTAAAGAAGAAACTGAGTTAGTCCTTTCTAATGAAGGACATAAGGCTAACAAAGTAAATACTAGGTATGCAGATTTTTTATGATAAAAAACATAAGAAGATTTAGTTATCATAAGAGAAATGCATCGAGAAGGTATTGGAAAGGTTCAATATGAGCTATGCAAAGCTAGTTGGTTCTCCTCTTTCAAGTCACTTTAAGTTGTATTCAGAGCAGAGTCTGTCAAGTAACGAGGAGAATGTGAAAATGCAAAATGTTCCTTATACTTCAATAGTTGAAAGTTTAATGTACGTAATGATATGTACAAAGTTAGACATTGCATATGCAATGGGTGTTATTAGAAGATTTTTTATAAATCTAAGCAAAGAGCACTATGTAGTAATGAAGTAAATCATTAGATATCTCAAAGGGAGCTCTAAAGTTTGTTTAAGCTTTAGAGGTGGACCACTTATGTTGACATGTTACACAGATACAGATATGACAAGAGATATAGATACAAGAAAATCCACATTAGGTTTTATACTTACTTTTACAGGGAGAGCTACGTCATGGCAATCCAAATTGCAAAGATGTATTGCTCTCTTTACCATAGAGGCAGAATATATTGCTACTACAGAGGTTTACAAAAAAATATTATAGATGAAAGAATTCTTTCAAGAATTGGGGCTAAAACAGAAAAATTATATAGTGCATTATGACAGCCAAAGCGCCATCCATTTATGTAAGAACCTAATTTTTCATTCTAATAGGTGTCAGATACCACTGGATTCAAATGTACTTGAAGAGAAGTAATTGCTACTAGCCATAGGTGCTCTACAAGCCAATCACATTAGTAATGACACATTTGACATGACACGTAATCTTTTTGTTTATTATTATTATAGTATTTTCTCACTTTAAATTACTTATTGTGTGTGTGTAATATATATATATATATATATATATATATATATATATATTATAATGTCCATGGATCTGTGCAATGAGAATCGGATTGTAAAGAGATCATGATAATGAGACCAATTCGCTTTTAAACACAGACCCTAAAGACTAGTAGACTATATACTCATTCATATGATAGAGATGGTTGATCTCATAACTATTCATATGGGGACACTAGGGATATAGTGTAGGTGCTCATTGAAGAATGAGTTTACTAATTGATTTACTTATAAAATACTAGATGATTAATGATACCTGATATTAGATAGTGATTCTATCATCCCAATTATATATTTGGTTCTTAGACTTGAGACACTAAATATATCTTGTATGAGTACTTATAGGTTTGGAAGTTTCAGATCTTGTACAATTAGTTCTCATGAATAATAGTCAATCTTACGAAGGCAATTGAGTGTCGATAGATGATTTTTCACTTTCGATGTCGAGTACATGGGATGATAGTAACTGCTACTTGCTTAGACATATCCCTAGTTAGGGTTATTTGGATTGAGAGAGAAAGAGTTCTTCAAGAGAATCCGATTAGAGAGAGATTCGAGTAGAAACTATATGGGCCTAACAGCATCATGCATAATATACGGTCTCTAGGGTATTAGATAGATGAGAAACTATAGGTACACGGTAATTAAGGACAGACAAGTTCAATGGAGTGGATTCTCCCGTATCATTTGGAGACTATGACATAGTGGCCTAGTACATTTATAGTCGATGAGTTGAGTGAATTATTATGGAGATAATAATTCACTGAGCTAAAAGAAGTTCCGATAGGTATGACTCATGTCCAACTCGATATTGGGTCATAGGGTCACACATATATGGTAGGTGTTGCGACGAGTGGATGTTCGGATATGAGATATTCTCTAGAGCCTCTATCTTATTGGATATCTGATAAGATCCTAAATTATTGGATCATGTGGATAAGATCCAATAAGAGCCAATGAGATATTATTGGATAGAGATCCACTAATTTAATAGGTTTGGGTAATTAAATGAAAATCTAGTATCCAATTGGGTAGGATCCATTAAGGTTAAGTTAACAATGAGCATCTATAAATAAGAGAGAACCAAAGGGCCATAGGTTATGCTTCTTGATTACTACCTCCTATTCTCCTCTCTCATTCTTCTCCTCAGATAGCAAGTGTGAAGATTTAGATAGTGATTTGAAGAGCATCATTGTAGCTCCTACTATGTGGATCACTGCTAGAGAGGAGGACACTTGACCTCCTTCATCCTCTCCCATAAATCTGTAGGGATTTAGGGATATATGATCTCCTTAGGTAATATAACTATCTCACATGTGGTTTTCAGTTTTATGGGTTTTTGTACACCTATACGATAGTGACCACCTTTTAGAAAATTTAGGATTTTTGTTTTATATTCTTCCGTTGTGCATGAGATGTCACCCCTAGATTTTAATATAGTGATATCAAAGCCAGGTTGTTTGTGCAAAAGATTGATTTTGAACTATGTGTGTTGTGTTTTAGAAAGGCTTTTGATGTCAAAATTTTTGACATAACAGCGAGAAAATGCAGCAACTATTATTGCCCTCGCAGATGGCAGCCTTGGCTACCATATGCGTGCAAGGGGCTAGCGACCGACAGGCTACTACCGGCGGCCTGCCTACAATAGGCGCCACTAGTGAGTTGGGCACCCGTAGGCAAGGCTGCCTATAGTGGCAGCCACAATGGTGGAGCCTACGAGCGTTGGGCCCACGAGCGAGCCCCAACAGGCGGCGCTCGCCCGTGGGTGACCTGTTCGCAAGGGCGCCTGCCACAATGGCTCCTGCCCATGGGCAAGCCATCCACGGGCACGAGCAGCGCCTTCTCCCCATTGTAGTGGCCACCGTCGGTAGTGCAGCGGTGGCCGCAACACAGTAAGGGAGAAGGAAGGGATTAGGGTTTTTGTAGACAAATGATAGTTTTGCTCCTCATAATTTTAGAAATTTCGAGTTCTATCCTTTCTGTCCAAATTACCTAAATACCCTTCATAATTCAAAAAATTCTCTACATGTCTTGAATTTAAAAAAAAATTAGTTAATTAAAAGTTTTAATTAACTATTATTATTTATCTAATAGTCCTATATAGTGGTATGTATATGATGTAGACAGATGATCATAGGTTGTGTGATGTGATGTATATATGTGATTCATTATTATTATTAAAGGCCTATGAGTTTCTATTTTTTTCTTGTTTATTGTCGGGCCTACGTGCTATGATTATGTTGTAATTATGTAAAGAGGCACAGCGAGAGCATAGAGATGATAGCGGGATCCACGAGGCTTTGACGAACGATTATGACGTATGGAGATATGCCAAGATACTAACGGAACTAGCGAGGATGAGATGAACGATCACAAAGCATAGAGATGTGCCATTGCACACAGATCTTGATGTGAGTCATTAGACCAATGTCTTGGGCTTGATCACATTAGGATGTAGTCTATGATCATCTGATGTGATTGCTCATATGATGTGTGATTGCTTGTACACATACTAGATATGTATATATATTTGCATGCGATGTAGATATATATTAAATATATATGTGTGTGACATGTTATAGGAGACCAAATGAAAATCACCTCTCTCGATAATAATAAGTCAATCAACATGAGATAATTATATTAACCCACATGGCCTTCCATCATTATAAGTATGAATCAATTACCGATGTAAGTTGAGTTAGTCGAGTCTCATAAGGCTCATTTATATCACAATTCAATATCTTTCCTATGACATTGAGATATCACTGGTGACCTGAGGACATGGTATACTTGGTCGAGTCCCTCGAGGGTATATCATCGAATCAAACTCATCTTATAACGATGGTGATGACTTAACTGAACATCATGGTTGGTCGAGTCTCTCGAGGCTATAGTGGTTCAGAGGCCAAACAGGACGGGAATCATAAGAAGTTGTGAGCATCTAAAGTTATTTGCCTTTTGGGCTAGGTGTGATTGATCGAGTCACTCGAGGTTACACTAAGACATCGATTGAATCTCGATCCCCACTAGAAGTCTGTCGGAAACTTTCGTTTCACGTATTAAGGGTGTCGCTAACTTGTTAGAAAAATAGTTGGAGAACATCAAGATAGAAGTCTATATCTTGATTGTTTATTTTTCTACAAAATCTGTATGTTATTTATTTATGCTACATCTTTGTTAGAAATATATTGTTTTCAAATCTCTTACATAACATACTTATGTCAATTGTCTCATTGGTTTAAATTATACGGAGTAACTTGGTAACTTGAAAATCATTCTCGTGACGAAGAAAATCACATATGTCGTTGATATAGTAATAGTTACGCATGTCGTTGATATAGTAATAGTTACGCTTAAGAAAAGGGTAAGCAACGATGAGATCACTGGTTATGTAAAGTATATAGATGACTTTACATGTTGCTTTGAAACCTATGACATGTACTATTTTATGTGTTCTCATTAGAAATGGGAGCTTGGGCTTTACGTGAGTTTTGGTCATGAAAGTATATCCATGTATTTGCCTTAAGTAACTTTTTTGTTTGAGCAGGAATTGCCAGGGTCTTCTTTCGTTTATGTATTTGTTTAGTTTATATCGATGCAATTGCAGTCTTGGAATACCTTGTTTATTTGTTTAGTTTACATCAGTAGTAGACCTAATGATGGGTTGCTGCACATGTTGATGTTAGAAGCATATTAAATTCTATTAGGTAGACGCTTTATCAAGCATTCCATTGAATACCTTGTTTCCGTCCGTGACATGGCTAGCGAAAGGATCTCGTTCTATCATTACATGGGTGAGATCGGCATTTGCCGCACATTTTTCATGTGCGTTTCTAGCTTCAGGACCGGATGGACCTGCCTTCCTGTTTACCGCTTTGAAGCCAACCTGTCACCCACAACCCAACCAAAAGGGAGGGCCTTTCTTACGAAGGCATAAGTTATGAACTTTAAAAACAGTATGTGGCCCTCGACCCAACCCAAAAGCGTCCTACTTGATCACCTCCACGAATGACACGTGACAAAAATCCCAAGTAAACCTACTGATTCAACTATATATAAATAGAAAAAAAGGGTGTTTTTTTGCAAAATCCAATATATCCAAAAAGCCAAAGCTCACAGTGTGAGCGGTACAGACTGCACTAATGGTCACAAGTAACATAAACCATACCTTTGTTGTGCTGTCTCTTCTAATTGGGTTTGCATGGTTAATTTCAGATAACAACATTGGATATGAATGGTGACGAGACAAATGTGATGTTTCAGCTTGCAATGCGATGTATGCACATTTGTATTGTCCCAACTTTAGATTGAATGTTGGGACATTTCACAATGGTTTGCAAGTGAGGCCTGTTAACTTTTTCAAAGTGATATCTATCATACACATGGAACCGATATCATACACAGTATCGGTTAAAATCAAAATCAAACTTTCCACATGACATAAGAATCCACTTGTATTCGAAGAAACATGAAGGTAGTGGTAAGAACAGACTATAACCTTCTCAGTTACCCTTTTTGCTCATGTTCAGACCTAAATAATCACAACCTATTGATTGTTTGGAAAAGACTTATGGAAATAAATTAATTGTTGTTATGGAAGCCTGGAAGAAGAGAAGTCAAGAACCCGACAACAAACAATTGAATCTCTTTCACCACCCCCCAAAAATTGTTTCGGTGTCCTTCACGTTCTGGATGGTTGTCATTGGTATCTGGTTGCTCCTGGTTTTCAGCTGGTTGGTTCGGATTCTGATCGTCAACACCATGATTTTCAACTGCAGCCATTAAAAAGACATGTTTTAGTACAGAAAACACACATGGTTCCAACTCAACTTTGTTTGAAATGGCTTTCCAGAATTTGCTATAGAGGTCCATCCACAAAGTAGCAATTGCATAATCTACAAAGGAAAATTTGGGACCATGAATACAATTATCTCAATGATTCACTTAGGTGATGTTCCCAAAACTCATTGGCACGATGTTATGGCTTGAGATGAAGAAAAGCAAAATAGTAATTAAGACTTGAGAGGACATCAAGGAACATACTCTTCACAGGTTTAGGAGCATACCAGGTTGAGGATTATTCTGACCATCACGACCAACAGGAGGGCCATTCTGTAGCCGTATAGGAGCTTGCAATCGACGAGGAGCACCTGCTTGCTGAAGCCATTGTATAAAAGGAGCAAGAGCTCCAGTTTGATATCTATGAATTAGGAAGGCATAAAGAAATTAGAAGTTGAGACAAACGATCCACCACAAAAGCTATTAAGACACCAGCCAAAACTATGCTATCACATTTACATTTCCGATAATAGCCAGAGGATTGTAGATTGTTGGTGATTGACTGGGACTAAATGCAAACTGTGGCAAATGAAAGCACAAAATCTATTCCAGGTATTATAGTGAAAGAATTTGATCTCACAGATAAACCAATGATGCAAAGAAAATAAGGAGAACAAGCTTTTGCGATGATCCATCCTGACTGAGAAGAAAGACCATAGCCGCCAACTTGATGATCAGACCCAAGTCAAGCTGAAATGCAAAGTGGAATCTCCTTACTGCTACTTGTCTTTGAGGGCCATGTTGCTGCCTCGCTTCCTGCCCATGCTCATCACTAGCTCCTCCAGAACTTGGCCTCCTGAAAGATGCACATAAGATATAAGAAAAGAATGTGTTCACATTATTGTTTCTAGTATACTTTCACTCTGTTTATGACATAGACCAACAAGCATAGTTGCAGTTTTGGCCAATTTTAGCACAGTACATCTGATTCCTCATCCAAGACTGATCTGTTGTAATTGATTTGTCAACCTTATAGCCAGAAATAAGTTGGAATTGGCCAGAATCAATCAAATGCGACCGAAGTTGTCTGATTTTGAATATTCATAGCTGATTTTAGATCCTCAAAAGAGTAAAGAAGAGGGAAGAAGGAGCAGAAGGATTCTAAGATGAAAGAAAGGCAAAAATGAATTCTGTTCAGCTAAGTATGTAAATATTATAAGACTTATAATCCTTCAGCAAAATCGTGATAATAAAGTGGTCAATGGTCAAAAGGTATGATTCTGCAAAGCAATAGGTGTTCTATTTTCATGGTAGTTATTTAGGAAGAAGGATGCTGTTTGTATACTCTTACCTGTTTAAATAACCTGCCAATGCACAATAGCAATGTAAATTTATATGGTTACCAATTGTATAATTAATAATATTTAGACTGAATATAGTCCATTCTTCACATTCTTATATCTTGCTTTTCAAGAAACAGTATCTTGCAAAAAACATTTCAAAAGATGGACATTGATTTATGCGATGGATTGACAAATGATAATCAGAAAAAGAAGGTACAGTTGGATTAATGTCACCAAAACCAAGGACAAAATGGCAAGGAAAATAACAGTAACAGTGTTCTAACTAACAGAAAACCCTCTGACAAATTGGAAAAAGTAAATTACCAGATAAGGCATCAGCTATTACAGTGAAAAATAATTCAACAAAAATATGTTCTGAAGTTTATGCGTGCACTTAAGTTTAATGAAGGATCAAATGGGCAATACTGCTTAAAAGTAAATTTTTCTCAAAGAAGAACTTCAACATTGTATCCAGAAATTGAAAATTATTGATTGAATGCAAACATGATAAAGCTACACCTCATTTTGTATCCAGTTTTAGGCAATTATCTTTACATTGCAGAGGCTTCACAGGTGAGCCAGGTTCCTTGCTTTTAACAACACAAATATCAGGGGGAAGTCTTAAGAAACTAAAAGAGACTCGATTTAAATGCCTACAATTTGATTAAACCCAAAAGAAAAGATGATATGATTTAGCAGAAGGAAATAAAAGCGTACGTTGGTATGTTATACTTTAATGGAATGAGAGTATCAGGAGAAAACCCAGCCATTGGACTCGTGTATGGAAGATATGGAATAGCATAAATTCCTGATCCATGTTCATTGTAATCTGGATTTTGGATAGGAAGCATTCCAGGCAAAATGAGTGGAGACACCTGGAAGCCAGAAATACCAGGTACCTGAATTGCCAACACATACGAGGTCAGTAACCATCAAAAGACAAAATAATTGGGCCCTTCTTAGAGGAATTAATTTCTCCAATGCAATTAATAGTCCACAGAAAAGAGATATGCACTAAAAAAAAATCCAACTTTAACATCTACGTTGAAGAATTTACACAAGCTGATATATTATATTTTCCTCGAGAAGAGGGGAAATTATCACTTCGCTTCAGATGGTTACTTACCGCCCATATGGCTCATATATTCCCGAATGACACACCCATCACAAACGAGATGTAACGAGAAGAGGGATGAAAAATACTAAATCTTTAACGCTTCCAAACTCCACTTATAAACCAATGACTCAGAGAAAACACAAGAAGCCCAGATGTCGATTCTCAGGACCAAAGTCACCAAACGCAGAGTTGAACGAATGGAAGCGAGACGTATAATCATAAAATTCCGAAGTGGGCAAGAAAGCAGAATAATCGTGTTTTACCCACATATCGGCCGACACAAACCCTACCTCTAACGAAACCGATCCGATCCAGCAAATGAATCAAAAAGAGACGGCCAAGCCATGGGCGGGGTCGAAGGGATCCAAACGATTACACGCACCTGAGGTGTAACAGCGCTATTCGTGGTTGGAGGTGTCGGATGGGGATGAGAGCGATCGGTTTGGGGTTCTCCCGCCATTGCCGAAGGGAAAATGGAAAGATTGTGTTTCGCGGAGACGAGATAGGGAGCGAGTTGAGTGGTATGTTGTTCCCTCAGGCAGCAGCTATAATAAGTCAAGCCCGACACGTCACAATTGATCTCCACCGTCCACGTTTCGGAACACGGGCTGATGCACCGTAGTTGCCGCCAGCGAGGCAAAATCCGTCAAATACACAAACGATTCGTGAAAGCGCAGATTGCTATCGGATCGGATCTCACTGAATGCCCAAATCCAAGTCCCGTAAGAAACATGCGACCCGAATATGAATCTAAATATGAGAATTTTCGAATTCAGATCGGAAACTGGGGTCGTGGATCCGCAAAGTCCGCCTCTTTTGGGTTATCTCGATTATGTGGTTGTGGATTTGAGCTATGGCGGTGCTCCAATGGCGCTGCGAGCGTTCTACAACGAGATCAAGGGGATGAAGGTGAGGGAGCTTCCCTCGTACCTGAAGCCCAAGCTGTAATGGGATCACAACAAGAAGAGCGCGGACCAGGCGGTTGATCGCTACATCTAGAAGTACATCGAGACAGGCTCCATCCAGCCTCTCTACCATGTCTACTTCGGTGGCATGATCTTCTCCTACCTCGTCGCCCTCCCCGAGGAGCGCCGCCACCTCGAGCACCAGCAGCACGCCGCCGCCGCCGGCCACCACTGATGGCTGCCGGCCACCGATTCTCCCAGGTCGACCCGTATCTCTGTCCTTGATGTTTCCGTCATGGTTTTGGAGTTAAAAAGGAAGATTATTATCATTATATTATGATTCGATTCGTGATGTTTCGAATCAACCAAAAAGTTCTAACTGGCCTGATAATCAACCGAAATATGTTTGACTGCAAGATTTGGGTTACAGCTTATGGATCGATTTTGCTTTATTCTTATTGCTAAAATAAGAATTAAGAGTTACAGTTTACAATACTGTTCCAATCCGCCGGGAACAGAAATTATCATCTGAGGAAAGGGTTAAAGATCATCATGCATTGCAGTTGCAAACTAGTTGAGTAGTTGGATTATTTATAGCTTATTTAGATTCCCCATTCCTGAGTCCGTTAAGTATTTTGACTGCAGCAAAAATGACATACATTTTCCAGGGGAAACAACAAAGATTGGCGTGAAATTATATATATTGGAATAGTAGCTTTATCCTTGTAACCCAATCTACGGAGTCTTAGCTGCTAACTTGACTTGAAAATTTGTCAGGAATTATCGTTCAAGTGAATCTTTTTATTATTAATTATCTGGCATGCTGGTAGAATGTTCTTTTCAGAATAAGCTCAAATTATCATGTGTATGGAAGCATTTCTGGGTAAATTTCAAGTTGTATCTGCTTTCTGTTGAATCTCCATTTTGGGCCTGCTCAGGTTCACACAAGGATATGTTAATGTTCTTTGTACTCAAAACACAGCAACTTCGTTTTTTGAGCCCTTTTTTTTTTGTGCTTTTGCGCCCCCATTTTTATTGAATGCTCCATGGCAAGGAAAATAATCTTTCTTGAGTGTGATCGAACACCAACCATAGTCATTGACAAAGCACTAGAAAAAGTTAATCGGGCGATTCTGGTGTTATAAATGAAATATTATATGTAATGTAAAATGTAAATCAAATGCAATGCACTCTGATTTTTAGTGTCCAGTATTTTCTTCTGGACCTCACTCGGTATCATTTTGTTCATGTCAGGGTTGAAGAGCTTTCATTTGGATGACGAGGAATGGATACCTACATTCATTTTCTACTTACCTAAACCAAGTTGTTTGTGATTTATTTTCAGCTGCAGAGTTGAAACAACAGTATGTTATGATTTTTTTCCCGAATTTAATTGTCATGGACACTATACATCTATGATCATGATGCAAAATATTTTCTGATTTTTTTTGACAAAAACAGCATTATTCACCGGTGCAAAAGCATGCATTAGTACATTTCGGTAAATAAGTTTCTGAATTTTTTTATTAAGGTAATTTCTGAGTGTTTTATCTCTGCCATTATGGAAACTGAAGTATGTAAATTGCTTTGCTATTAAGTGGTCCTTACCTGCATTTATGTCTTGGTACCTTCTGCCTTTTTAAACAATCATGCAAAACCGGATGCAAAATCATGCAGAAGGGGAAGTATGAAGAAGAAATAAAAGACATTAATACCTTGTGTACATGATAGGTGCTAAATAATTCCACAACCATGTTCACTCGTTAGTCTATCTCTATCCTGAAACAATGATATGCTAATGAAATGTCATATGACCAACAGTTCATTGCCTCTTTACAAGCACAATCAGGACCAACTTTGGTAACTTTATAGCAAAATTTGCCTGTAACACTTTGTGGATGATACTTTATATGAAGAACTCGAAAGAATTAGAAAAACTTCTGACATTGTTTGAGGCAAGATATTGGCCATATACTTTCCATTTCCTTCCTTCCCCAGAAATTTAGATAAGACCCATTCAGATAAGAGAAGGATGAAGGTGAAACAGTAAGTTTATAATTATATATATATATATATATATATATATATATATATATATATATATATATATATATATATATATATATATATATATATATATATATATATATCTTTCATATGTTCTTCGACATTTTGAAAATTCAGATTAGATGAAAATCTAAATATTTATGGTAACTAGACTTCAGATCATGCAATTATGTGAAAATACTTGGCTTTCTGCATTGCTTGCTCTCAGTTAACTTGTGTGGATACACCAATGTGTGTGTTGAAAGCTGAAAACAGAAATGTTAAGACTTGGAATAGGCATGTACTTATATGTTCAAATAAAGTAGGTTATGGTTGCTTCCCACCATGAATAATTGGATGGTAGCCCCTTCCCTGTGTGCTTTTGTTGGAGTATTATGCAAATTTGCTTTGCTGGAGTATCAGTGATACACAGCTGTGTTATTTGACCCACAGTAGATTAGAAGATAATTAAAACTTGGTTGTTTTGAAACACAATGATAGTGTTGGGAGGATACACAGAGTAGGCACTTTTTCAAGCTTCCAATAGATAGCATCAGAGTATTCATAAAAAGACTACAGTAAACTATATGTAAAAAGCTCCCAAACACCTGTATTTAACAAGTTTATATCCTCTAATCAATGAAATAGTGTGTTAGAAGTAGCAAAGGACCACCACAAATCGTTTACTTTAATCACTTGCTAGGCTTTCCAGGTCTGCCAGTTTCACGAGGAACAGTTATCTGTATCCTTAGCAACCAGACTGTTAGTATGATAAATCATGGGAGTGGATGAGAAGTTTTAGACAACAAGCTCAATGCTAGAGTAGTCATCAAGAAGGTAGTAAGAAGAGGAAGAAGGTAGTAAGAAGAGGAAGATGACTTCAGTTTTGTCAGACCAGGAAAGAAGTTAGTGTTGGGGATGGAAGAGGAAGGAAACGAAATATTATGATGCAATTAACAAAAAAATTTTTATCAAGAAAATCGATTAGTATTTAAAATAAGAAGATTGACATAGAATACTTACAAGATATTTCCAAGTGTATTCTGTTTATCTTTTGTTTCATGAACTACGATCTTATTTATAAGACTTAGTTGTAACTATTTCACTCCCCATGTCATTCATGATTGATGTAGTTATAGGAATTACCTTATAACTTTTAGACCATAGGTCATTTCTTGAAACATGCCTAAAACGATTTTGAACATGATAACTACCTAGATAACTACTATGAATCAATTCTCAACAACTAGCTAGTTTAATCTTTTAGAGACTTGTTGATTCGTGGTGGTTCGATGTTTCAGTGTTGAAAAATTAACATGAATAATCAAGGATTTGGAAGATTTATAGCCGTCGAGAGGAACTGAGTTAATATTTAGGCATGGTTATCAATGGATGTTACTTGGACGTGAACAGTTGACCGAACCATGACATTGCAGCAGTTGAAGTTTGACGTCATTATCGTGCATCATGTTGAGTCGAATCGAATTTGGTGGCACATCCTATTCGATGTCAGAGTGGTAATGATGTGGCGTTCGTGTTAGGTCTGTCTCCTGGTTTCAACTCAGCATGTTGAATTTCATGCGAGCTCCCGGCAGTCCATGTCATCTACCTTCTGATTTCAACTCATGCCTGCGTTGTATGCGTTGTTTCAACACAACCGGAGATTATTCTCTCATTTCATTCAAGTCAAAACAAAAAAACCAATTTCTTTTCCAGTTCAGACGAACCAGCGTTGACTTCAATGACATATTACAACGTATTGCAATCATTTTATCATGCATATGGGAAAATGATTTTTGGCTCGAGGAAAGTGGAGGGCTCCAATCTTGCACTTGAACAAGCTATATCTCAAAAGGTTGATCCACCCTCCATGATTCATAACTTTCATCTATCATGTTCCACAGAGGTCTTAATCTTCAAAACCCATGTATGGTCAAATCCTTACATGCTGAACCAATTACATTCTGGTTTTTTGACACAATATTTTTCTTATTATATTATATTATATTATATTATATTATATTATATATATATATATATATATTTATTTGTGTGTGTATGTGTGTTTGTGTTCTTTACTCGCTTGATGTCTGATGTAATGACCACAAACATTTAAAGATCTGTGTCAATCAATCATATACGTAACCCACCATAAACTGTATAGTAGTATTATTATGGCCATGTTTTCCCTTCAATAAGAAAGGACTTGGGAGATTAATTAGTAAACAAATGCACGCGGACAGGATCGTTCGGCTACGTGCACTCGGCCCAGCCCTCCTCGGCGACTCGGACTTCGCGTTCGGCGACCCGGGCGATCCGCGACGCGGCGGCGGCGATTAGCCTCGCAGGCACTCCGGAGCACGCCTCCAGTCGCCGGAGCGCCGCCCAACTGCCCCTTTCCGCTGCCGCATCCTGCTCCCGGAGCTTGAAGGCGAACCACAACGCGGCCGCGAGGGCCACCGGTAGTGGCAGGGCCGCGGTCGTTTCCTGGTGCAGGCCAACCACGCGGGCCGCCGCTTCCACGCACCGCCGTCCGCTCCGCAACCCCATCCTCCGGCTCCAGCCTAGCAGGACGGCCTCCACCCTCTCCTCAACCACCCCGCGTCGTCGCTTTGTGGCCGTCCGCCGAGGATCTGCGGGCTTCTTCGCCCGAGGCGCTGCCGTGGACTCGGAGGTGGAGAGGCTAGAGCTAGAGGACGAATAGGCCTCGGAGTGCGAAGGGGGAGCAGCAGGATCGGGATCGCAGGAAGCGCAGAGGGGGCGGACCCGCTGCGGACCTGCGCCGGAGACGCGACAGCCAGCGTCGAGGGAGTGGCAAGCGGCACAGGTGGCCTGGCGGACGTGGCGAGCTACGAGGAAGTTGGCGCCGTGAACGGACGCGTCGCAGGCCCAACAAAGGAAGGCCGCGTCCGGCTCGCAGTAGACCGCCGCCTCGCCCCCGCAGAGCGCACAAGCAGGCCGCTGCTTCATCTCCGAAACTCCCGGTGCAGAAGGCGGAGGTGGGAATGTTTTGCAGGGGGGGAGGAGTGGTGTTTGGTAGGGATGACTTGGCTTCTTGGGGGGAGGAAGTTATTTCCCTTGAAGAGCTGGCGTTGGGTGGCAATACAAACGAATAATGTTTGATATCTGTATATATAAACACAGATACAGGTAAAGAATGGACTTGGGGTCGTTGTAGAGCCATCGCTGGCCAGGCCACGTGCCGCCTTCGTTTCCAACTGTTCATTTTCCTTCTTTTATTTTATCTTTTTTATTCGTTTCCAGAAAAAAAAAAAATCCCGCAATGACTTAACTCTTTTTTCGTTGTTTCAATAATTTTATTTTTGCTAATTTTCCGTGGTGCTTAATTGATCACTTCGTTAACCCCCCGGGATGATTGATTAGTCACAGGTGACGGGCCCCGCACAGCGAAACCACTGCTACTTCCAGTCACGAAGCAGGTGGGAGGTTCGGGTAGCTTTAACTCATTTAACAAAACGACACGCCACACGGGGCCCAGCAAGTCTCGTCCACGGTTTCGCGTCTATTTCTGACCACGAGACAAAATATCTGCCCGCGGGCCACGCGGGTGAGCGAACACGTGGCCGATCCTTGTGGCGCCGCGAACCGCCTCTGTACATCGACCGACGAAATCACCATCGAGCGAGACCACAGGCAGAGTTGATGTGGGCCCCTCAGGGCACACGAACACGTGGCCGTTCTTTGTGGCTCCGCGAAAACGAAGCTGACCTTCGCCTGCTTCAACTGACGAAAACACCCCCTCGACCGTCGGGAGAAGGGGAGGGCGCGCGTGGCACTGAAGGCAGCGACGCATCACGGCCACTCGTTTGGCGATGCGATGACGTCGTCGTACGATGGGAACACCGGCGCAGCATGGCACCACGCATGCGAGTGCCAGCGGCGCGGGCGAACACGTGATACTGGGGATCTCCACGTGTGCCCACCGTATAGTCGTATCACTTGATCATCTCACGTTCCTAACTCTCAAGTTATGGCCTAACCAATCAATCGAGCCACCACTAATTCCAAAGCAAGCAAGAGGGATCACAGAAATGAATTAAGGATATATCATGTTGGACGACCTCAACAATGAGAGAGAGAGAGAGAGAGAGAGAGAGAGAGAGAGATCTTGTCAATTTGCAGAGAAACAGGGGATGGGGAAAGCAACACCATGAACTCGGCCTTCACTTTTCTACGAGGCGGTAACGGTGCCAACGAAGGCCACTAGCTTGCTGGCTCGCTTGTGATCTCATGTGCATCGCCTGCCCCCGCTTGGGTCACCGGAGACGCCATGTGTGACTTGTGCAATCTGGACGTCGAATTGCAACAGGACAGGTTTCTTGTCCTGACCTCCGCAGACGAGTGATTGTGGTTCTCGAATGCTTTGGATGTGATATGATGTCAAGCAGCAACTCGGCTCAAGATCATCCGTCTGGATAAATAGGCCTTAATAGTAATTATACCATCATACTGAAGGTGCAATTAGTGTTGACGTTGGTCATTAACAATTTGGCTTGGCAGAATAGATCCGACCTTAGAAAATCTAGCCTTGAGAAGATCTAATACACTCGCTATCCTTGCCATCAAACATTCACAAAAATAGTTCACGATGGGACTCGAGGTTTGGTAAGGAAAAAGAGAGTTTAAATCATCATTGATTCTATTTTGATTTATGGGATGTGGTAGCCAATTTTTTTTATCGGACTGACTCCACATGTATAACACATTAGTAATATAAAAAATTGATATTAATTTTCTGATTAGGGAAATATTTTCTCAATCAATCAGATATGTCCATTTACTGATTGGATAAAAAAAATATTAGTCATATTAAAAAGCATTGATTTTAATCTTGTTGTAAGAAATACTTTCACAAGGTAAAAGATCAAATACCCCGACAAGCTAAAGAGAGCACCAATGCAGACAGGACACCACATCAGGCAGCACACCCCAAAGTTACTCAGCAATTAGGGTTGGTTGCATGCATATAGCAATGTACAAAGAACGAGATTAAGATTTACAATTTGTGGAATTGCACTCTCTATCCCCACCTGATATATAGATACATTATAGTCTTTTCAAGCTCTTAGTTCCTTGCATCAATCTTCTGCTTATCCACCTGAGCATTCTTTCAGGTTAAGTGACAATGAATTGCCAGTGCCTTCTTCTTATCAACCTCGTCCCTCTGGCGGAGCCTGTTGTTGGAGCACTGGCAATTTGTCGTCACTTTTGAAGCTCTTCTGAATTGCCACTGCTCCAACAACAGGCTCCACTTCTGTGACGATGACAGCATTCAGATCTTGTGCGTTTGTATACCTGCTGCTTCGGAAGACGTGGATAATGGGGTGGTAGGCTGGGGCTCTTTGCCGCTAGATTCCGTGTTTCTCTGATTCACATTTAAAGCCGTGGTAGACTTGCAGATTGCTGCTGTCTTGGCCTTCGACTTAGGTCTAAGAGCATGTATTCTAGTATATAACCTGCACAGGTGCAACATTAAACCATGATAAATCTCCATCCTTTGCGCTTATCGAAAACCAACCCTCTCCATCCTATGGAGTCATCGAAAACCAACCCAAAGTGGATAAAAATACTTCCCGTAAAATGATCCGTAGGAAAGACAATTCTACTACCTATTAATGCATTTTGAGTGTTCCATTCACTCTGATAGAAATCATCAACTTAGTAACTATACATCCCAATAGCTAAAGAGCTACGAGACATATGAAATGCAAATTCACACTCAATTGAAACAAGATTGATCGTTCAAGATTGAAGTAATAAAAACTATTCTAATCACTTTATCAATAAAAAATTAATAAAATAATTAGAATAACATTTTGATTTCCTTAAAACGTCATAAACTAAGAAGTTTGATAAGTTAAAAGGAAAAACAAAGAATTTTGGGTTTTGAACACCATAGAAAAGTTTGATAAGTTTCAAAGTTCATGTACTAACTAAAAAATAAAACACTTAACAATAGTGAAAAATGATTATACTTCTGAATTACCTAGTTACAAAGGGAGTTGGCCTTGTTTATATGTTACAAATGCCAAGTATAAAGGGTAATTCATTAAATGATATTCATATTCCCAACTCGTAAATGTATATCGTTCATGAATCTGCTTTGAACTTATTTGAATGGCTAAATATTAGATCATTCGTGAATAAGTCCATAATTCCTAATATGGTCTAACATGGCTGAATGACCTTTATTCTTCAAAATGAGTTAAAATTCGTCATTCTCTCAAGGCTAGACTTTCTCTTTATGATTTGGACTTATTTGAATCATGTTGACTATTTTAGACTCTTTTTGCATCTATAGAACTTTGACCGAGTCTTGACCAGCTTGCTCCTTCAAATAAACAAGTCAAGGCTTCTTTCATTATTTTATCTTTAGTTCTTGTCAATAATCCTCCATGAATAGTTGAAGGGTCTTTGGTAGAATTGTGATCAACTTACTGGTTCATATCATTCCCCATTTCCTTGAAAGGATTCATCCTCAAATCAGCACCTTCATCAAACAAAGATAAATAAAAAACATTAAAGGTTGCACTATATTGCTATACTCACCTGATAGTTCTAGCTTGTACGCATTGTCATTGATTTTTTGAAGGACTCCAAATGGATCATCTACTCTTGCATTAATGTTTCTTTGAGTGTACCCAAACCCAATTACTAGGTTCAAATACTACTTGCTTTCGGCCTTTGTTGTGTTGTTTCTCATATTATAGAGTTTTCTTTTCAATTTGTGTCTAGACTCTTTCATGCAATGCTTTGACAAAATAATCATTTTTCTTACCATCCAAATTGGCCTTTACCAAAGGTAAAGATAGCAAATTTATAGGAGTTTATAGATTGAACCCGTACACAACTTCAAATGAGGGATGGTTTATTGTAGTATACACACTTCTGTTATAAGCAAACTCCAAATGTGACAAAGATTCCTCCTATTTTTTTAAATTCTTTTGAATTATAACCCTAAAAAATATTGATAAAGTTTGATTTACCACCTTTCTTGAAACTAGGCAAGGAACTTCTTTAGATTAATATATAATTTTTGAATTATAACCCTAAAAAGGAGTTGGCCTTGTTTATAGTTACAAATGTGAAAAAGAATTTTTGAATACAACAACCTTGTACCCAACTTGCTCCAAAGTGTTTTCCAAAAGTGGTTAAGGAACTTCACATCTCTATCACCCACAATTGTCCTTAGAATGCCATGCAATCTCATAATTTCTTTGTAGAACGACCCCGCAACATGTGTTGTATCATCTGTTTTGTGGCAAGGAATGAAATATGTCATCTTGCTAAACCTGTCAACAATAATAAAAATATAATATCTCCCTTCTTTTGACCTAGGTAAACCCAAGACAAAGTCCATGGATATATCAACCCAAGACTCACTAGTTATAGGAAGAGAAGTATATAACTCATGAGACATTACTTTAGTGGCAAAAAAAAAAAACTGATCACTTAACACATCTAAAGTTTTTCAAACCCCAAAATCCCCATTAAACCTCCACTATGTGCCTCTTTTACAAGTAATTCTCTCATTGAACATTGAGAAACACACAACTTGTTTTCTTTAAAAAGAAAACCATCATATCTGAAAAACTTGTCAAAACCCCCTTTCTCACATGCCCCATAAACTTTCGTAAAATCATGGTCAGAATTGTATAAATCTTTAAAGTACTCAAAACCCATTAATTTTGCATCAAGTTTAGAAATTAGAGCATACCTTCTAGAAAGAGCATCGACAATCACATTTTCCTTACCTTGTTTGTACTTGATGATGTATAGAAATGATTCAATAAACTTCACCCATTTAGCATGCCTGTGGCTTTGCTTTCCTTGTCCTTTGAGATATTTCAAGGACTCATGATCAATGTATATAAAGAATTTCTTGTACCAAAGATAGTGCTGTCATGCCTCTAATACTCTTACGAAAGCGTAAAACTCCTTGTTATTTATCGGGTAGTTAAGGCTTGCTCCACTTAGCTTCTCACTAAAGAATACAATGGGTCTGCCTTCTTCCTCCAACACCTATTCCACTTGCATCACACTCAATCACAAAAGTTTCAGTAAAGTTAAGTAAAGCAAGCAAAGATACTAAACTGAGTTTGTTTTTAAGCAAGTTAAATGTATCATCTTATTCTTTACCCCCCACCTAAATCTCATATTCTTTTCGATGCATTCAATTAATAGTGCAACAATTGTAGAAAAATCCTTAATGAATCTTCTATAAAAGTTAATAAGATCATGAAAACTTCTAACATCACAAACTCTAGTGGGTTTTGGTAACTCCCTAATTATTTTTTCTTGATTAACATGTATTCCTTTATTGTTTACAACATATCCAAGAAAAATAATTTCATTAGTACAAAAAGTACATTTCTTTAGATTAATATATAATTTTTCTTTTTTAAGTACATCAAAAATAATTTTTAAATATGTTATATGCTCATCAAAACTTTTGCTATATACAAGTATATCATCAAAATAAACCACTATAAACTTTCCAATGTAAGCATGCAAAATATGGTTTATCAATCTTATGAAAGTGCTAGGTGCGTTAGTTACCAACCATTCACATAAATCATGTTTAGTTTTGAAAGCAGTTTTCTATTCATTACCCTTACGTATTCTTATCTGATGATATCCAGATTTCAAATTAATTTTTGAAAACACACAAGAACAATGCAATTCATCCAACATATCATCTAACTTAGGAATAAAATGTCAATACTTTATCGTGATTTTGTTGATGGTGCTGCAATCAACACACATTCTTTAAGATCCATCCTTTTTAGGCACCAACAGAACAAGAACTACACATTGACTCGTACTTTCTTGCACATACCCCTTTTCCATAAGCTCACTTGCTTTTAGATTTCCTTGGTCTCTTTGGGGTTGCATCTATATGCTGGCCTATTTGGTATGCTTGTACATGGAATGAAATCAATTTAATGCTCAATTTCTCTAATTGGTAGTAAACCATTATGAACTTCTTCGGGAAAGAGATCCTTATTTTCCGACAAAAGATAAACAATAACACTACGCAAACTCTTGTCAATTTTATTAGAAGCAATCAAAACGTCCTTATACATAATTACAAGTAAGGGCTGCCTTATGGTTAAGGCTTTTTTCATATTACTTATTTTTCTTTCACTCAAGCTTTCCTTGTTTTCTCTCCCCTTGTGTTTCCCAACATTCTCATTTTTACCACTCAATTCATCTTTTTCTTTTTTCTCTCTTTCTTACTCCATTTCTAAAGTTTTGGTTAACGAAGACTCAAGCTCCTCATATTATTGTTTTATGCGCATTTGGTCTTCAAAAATTATCTTTGTAGGCAAAGGTCCAAGTTGATATTTTTGTCCATGGTTCTTAAACTCATCATGTATTATCCTTAGATCATATTGTCATGGTCTCCCCAACAATATGTGACCAACATACATAGGTAGTACATCACACTAAACTTCAACCTTATATCTACCAACTGAAAAAGAAACTAACACTTGCTGATTTACTTTTACTACATCACTATCATTCAACCATTGTAACTTATAAGGTTTTGGACGTTTGATAGTAGGTAATTTTAATTTCTCCACGAGTAAGGTACTTGCTATATTTGTATAACTTCCTCTATATCATATTGTACAACTTGTTAGCAATCAAACAATGAGTATGTAACAGATTTTCATGTTGTTTACCATGTTTATCAATTTTATCTTACAAACTAAGTGTGTTGAACAACTAAATTTTCACCTTTAGTATACTTTACATCACTAGCATCATCATCTTTTCTCTCACTTTCAGATTTCACAATCACATCCCTCGTGATCATAACTCTCTTATTAGGATATTCACGTGTCACATGCTCATACCAACGGTACTTAAAGCACTTAATGTCTTTAGTTTGATTAGATTGATTCTCACCTTTACCCTTGTTGCCTAATTCATTTTTGTCTTTAGTTTTATCAATTTGAGGCTTAATAATGAGTTTATCATCCTTTTTACTCCAATTTGGTTTCCAAGAAGAACCCGAATAAGGTTTTGAATCATATCTTGTGCCTTTTCTTTTGAGTTGCCTCTCAATCTTCATGGCCACATTCACCATGTCCTCAATCTCCACATAGTATTGCAACTTCATAAGATCAGTAATGTTCTTGTTTAATCCACTTAGGAATTAAGCTATGGTAGCCTCATGGTCTTCCTCCACATTAGCCCTTATCATGGCTATCTCCATCTCCTTGTGATATTCCTCAACACTCATGGAACCTTGTGTCAAAGTTTACGATCGTTGATGTAAATCCCTATAGTAATGACTAGGGGCAAACTTTGACATAAGGTTCCATGAGTGTTGATGAATATCAAAAGGATATGAAGATAGCCATGATAAAAACTAATGTGGAGGAAGACTATGAGGCCGCCATGGCTCGATTCTTGAGAGGATTAAACAAGAACATTGCTGATCTTCTAGAGTTGCCATATTATATGGATATTTAGGACATGGTGAATGTGGCCATGAAGATTGAGAGGCAACTCAAAATAAAAGGCACAAGGTTTGATTCAAAATCTTATTTGTGTTTTTCTTCTTCTTGGAAATCGAATTAGAGTAAAAAGGATGATAAACCCATTGTTACGCCTAAAATTAATGAACATAAAGGCAAAAATGAATTAGGCAGCAATAGTAAAGGTGAGAATCAACCTAATCAAACTAGAGACATTAAGTGTTTTAAGTGCCTTAGGTAGGGACATATGACATATGAATGTCTTAATAAGAGAGTTATGATCACGAGGGATGAGATTATGGAATCTGAAAGTAAGACAAAGGAGGATGATGATGATATTCCAGCTGTAGAGGATGCTAGTGATATAAAATATGCTAAAGGTGAAAATTTGTTTGTTCAACGCAAACTTAGTTTGTAAAATAAAAATGATGAATATGGTGAACAACATGAAAATCTATTTCATACTCATTGTTTGATTGTTAACAAATTGTGTAATGTGATTGTTGATAGTGGAAGTTGTACAAATGTGGCAAGTACCTTACTCGTGGAGAAATTGAAATTACCTACTATCAAACATCCAAAATCTTACAAGTGGTTGAATGATAGTGGTACTGTAAAAGTAAATCGGTAAGTGTTGGTTTCTTTTTCAATTGGTAGATATAAGGATGAAGTTTGGTATGCTGGTCACATGTTGTTGGGGAGACCATGACAATATGATCGAAAGGTAATACATGATGAGTTTAAAAACCATTATTCTTTGAGTATGGTTGAACAAAAATATCAACTTGGACCTTTGTCTCCAAAGACAATTTTTGAAGACCAAATACACATAAAACAACAATATTTGGAGCTTGAGTCTTCATTAACCAAAACTTTGGAGAGGGAGCAAGAGAGTAAAAAAGAAAAGATGAGTTGAGTGGTAAAAATGAGGGTGTTGGGAAACACAAGGGGAGAAAACAAGGAAGACTTGAGTAAAAGAAAAATGAGTGTTTGTGTCAAAATGAGTGATGTGAAGAAAGCCTTAACCATGAGGCAGCCCTTACTTGTACTTATGTACAAGGATGTTTTGATTGCTTTTAAAGAAATTGACAAGAGTTTACCTAGTATTATTATTGATATTTTGTAGGAAAATGAGGATCTCTTTCCCGAAGAAGTTTCTAATGGTTTACCACCAATTAGAGGAATTGGGCATCAAATTGATTTTATTCTGATTGCAAGCAAACTAAACTACCCTGAAAAGACTAAGGAAATCTAAAAGCAAGTAAGTGAGCTTATGGAAAAGGGATATGTGCGAGAAAGCATGAGTCCATGTGTAGTTCCTCTTTTGCTAGTGCTTAAAAAGGATGGAGCTCGGAGAATATGTGTTGATTGCAGCAGGGTCTGTCGTACCGAGCCGTACCGCCCGGTACGGGCGGTACGTACCGGTCCGACAGGTTGTCGGTATGCGGACCGACTGTTACCGGTCCGAAAGTACTGTAGTACTGTAGCACTGTAGCATTACTACAGTACTCGGTACACCTGGGTGTACCGCTCGGTATACCGTATCGTACTGGTACCGAGCCCAGGTCGAAATACCGGTACGGTACGATATTGTGAACCTTGGATTGCAGAGCCATCAACAAAATCATGATAAAGAATAAACATCTTATTCCTAGGCTAGATGATATGTTGGATGAATTACATGGTTCTTTTGTGTTTTCAAAAATTGATTTAAAATATGGATATCATCAAATAAGAATGTGTGCCGGTGATGAATGAAAAACCGCTTTCAAAATTAAATATAGTTTATATGAATGGTTGGTGATGCCTTTTGGCTTAACTAATGCACCGAGCACTTTCATGAGATTGATGAACCATGTTTTGTGTGCTTATAATGGAAAATTTGTAGTGGTTTATTTTGATGATATACTTGTGTATGATAAAAGTTTAGATGAGCATGTAACACATTTAAAAGCTGTTTGATGTGCTTAGAAAAAAAAAGTTATATGCTAATCTAAAGAAATACACTTTTTATACTAATGAAATTACTTTTCTGGGATATGTTGTTAATGATAAAGGAATACATCTTAATCAAGAAAAAGTGAAAGTAATTCAAAACACACTAGTGTCAGTGATGTTAGAAGTTTTCATGGCCTTGCTAGCTTTTATAGAAGATTCATTAAGGATTTTTCTACAGCACCATTAATTGAATACATAAAAAAGAATATGGGATTTCGGTGGGTAAAGAACAAGATGATACTTTTAACTTGCTTAAAGATAAATTCAGTTCAGCACCTTTGCTTGCTTTACCCAACTTTGCTAAAACTTTTGAGATTGAGTGTGATACGAGTGGAATAGGTATTGGAGAAGTCTTAATGCAAGAAGGCAGACCCATTACGTTCTTTAGTGAGAAGCTAAGTGGAGCAAGTCTTACCTACCCGATATATGACAAAGAGTTTTATGGTTTGGTAAGAGTGTTAGAGACATGATAGCATTATCTTTGGTACAAGAAATTCATTATACACACCGATCGTGAGTCCTTAAAATATCTCAAAGGACAGAGAAAGCTAACTTGTAGGCTTAGCAAAATGGGCAGAGTTTATTGAATCCTTTCCGTACATCATCAAGTACAAACAAGGTAAGGAAAATGTGATTGCCATTGCTCTTTCTAGAAGGTATGTCTAATTTCTAAACTTGATGCAAAATTATTGGGTTTTGAGTATATTAAAGATTTATACAATTCTTACTATGATTTTGCTAATGTTTATGGGACGTGTGAGAAAGGGGATTTTGATAAGTTCTTGAGGCATGATGATTTTCTTTTTAAAGAAAATAAGTTGTGTGTTCCTCAATATGCAATGAGAGAATTACTTATGAGAAAGGCACATAGTGGAGGTTTAATAGGCCACTTTAGGGTTAGAAAAACTTTATATGTGTTACGTGATCATTTCTTTTGGCCATACATAAAAAGAGATATTGAGAGATTGTGTGAGAAATGCATTATTTGTAAATAAGCTAAATATACATTAATGCGTCATAAGTTACATACTCCTCTTCCTATATCTCATGAGTATTGGGGTGATATATCCATGGACTTTGTCTTGGGTTTACCTAGGTCAAAAGGAGGGAGATATTATATTTTTGTTGATGTTGACAAGTTTAGAAAAATGGTACATTTCATTCCTTGCCACAAAAAAAATGATGCAACACATGTTGCAGGGCTATTCTTCAAAGAAATTGTGAGATTACATGACATTCAAAGGACAATTATGAGTGATAGAGATGTGAAGTTCCTTAGCCACTTTTGAAAAACACTTTCAACCTAGTTGGATACAAAGTTATTGTATTCAACCACTTGTCATCCATAAATAGATGGACAAGCGGAGGTGGTAAATTGAACGTTAATAATACTTTTGAGGACCATAATTAAAAAAAAAATTAAAAAATTGGGAGGAATGTTTGTCACATATGGAGTTTGTTTATAATAGAGAGAGCATGCTACAACAAACTATTCCTCATTTGAAGTTATGTATGGGTTCAATCCATTAACTCTTTGGATGGTAAGCAAAAAGTCGATTTTGTCAAAGCATTACATGAAAGAGTTCGGACACAAATTGAAAAGAAAAATCTACAATATGAGAAACAACACAACAAAAGTCGAAAGCAAGTAGTATTTGAACCTGGTGATTGGGTTTGGGTACACGTGAGGAAGGAAAGATTTCCTAGTCAAAGAAAGTCTAAATTAATGCCAAGAGGAGATGGTCAATTTCAAGTCATTCAAAGAATCAATGACAATGCATACAAGCTGAAACTACCAATTGAGTATGACAATGCTAATGTAACCTTCAATATTTAAGATTTATTTTTATTTAATGTAGATGAAGAAGATGCTGATTTGAGGACGAATCTTTTCGAGGAAAGGAGGAATGATATGAACCAACAAGTTGATCACAATTTTGCCAAAGACCTTTTACTATTCATAGAGGACCAATGACAAGAGCTAAAGTTAAAAGGATGAAAGAAGCCTTAACTTGTTTATTGGAAGACATTTGGAAGGAGCAAACTAGTCAAGACTCGATCAAGGTTCTTGGATGCAAAAAGAGCTTAAAATGGTCAATATAATTCAAATAAGTCTAAATCATGAAGAGAAAGTTCAGCCTTGAGAGAACGATGAATTTTAGTCAATTTTGAAAAATAAAGATCATTAAGCTATGTTGGGCTATATTAGGAATTATGGGCTTATTTTATTTTAGTTTGGGTTTTATTTTGTTAAAATGAAAGATCATGTGTCTTTTGATTAGTCATAGGGAATTTCAAGGCAGACTTATAAATGGTCAACATTCATGAATTGGGAATATGAATGTCATTTAATACATTTAATGGGTTCATTCCCTTTGAACTTGGCCTTTGTCCTATATAAACAAGGTTAACTCCCTTTGTGAAGAGATAATTTTCCAGAAATATAATCATCTTTCAACACTTGTGAGTGTTTTGTTTTTATGTTCTTGCATGAACTTTGAAACTTACCATGCTTTTCTACTTGTGGCATTCAAAACCCAAAAATCTTTGTTTTCTTTTCAACTTATCAGACTTCTTAGTTTGAGATGTTTTAAGGGAATCAAAATGCTGTTCTAATCATTTTATTAATTTTTCATTGATAAAGTGATTAGAATAGTTTCTCTTACCTTAATCTTGAATAATCTGTTTTATTTCAATTCGTTGGAGGGCGACAATTTATATTCCATATATATCATAACTCTTTAGCTATTGAGGTGTATGATTGCTAAGTTGATGATTTCCATCATAACTTGGATGCCTCGAGACACTTAGGCTTAATAACATTTGATAGAAGATTCTCATTCGATAAAAGAATGCCTTAACAAAGACACTTCCTTAGCAACATGGATGAACTTACTAGTTACTACTTACATGATAAACCTCCCTGGTATATACTACTTACATGATAAACGCCCCATGCCGGCAGGTCAATTGGCGCAGTAAACCGTGATTCTCACCGCATGGAGTGTTGTGAGTCACGAGGATGACGTGGACAGACGAAGGACACATGAAAAGGCAAATTACCGCCTCCGTTCCACGTGATACAACTTGCGGTCCGATGTTTAAGATGCCAACATTCCCAACATCTCAAGTCGATTGTATCTTACTTTATGGAAGTGCAGACGCTAACATTAGGAATATTTGAGGGATACATATGTAATATTATGATTTAAAGGGGTTAAATGCGTCATTTGATCGAATGTTGCTCGAGGTTGGTAATGGGCATCAAAGTGAGAAATTACCTGGAAACTTCCAAATCGTCTTCTCGGCGAAAAAAGAGCAAAGAATCCATGGATATGGGGTATAAGTTGGCGGAGGAGGCAAAGCTACGAGGAAAGCTCCTCCGCTTCTCTGCTTGGGGTTTCCCCTGCCGCACGTTTCCCTCCCCCAGAAAAGGTAAGCGCCGAGCCCCCAAACGTCTCTTGGCTTGTCGATGGCGGGAGGGCATCTCCTTTGGGAGCCCTTTTCTTCCGATCTCGATCGGTTTGCAACCGTCAAGGGCCGCTGATGCTCATTGGACGCCCCAGGTCCCGCGGACTGGGTGTCATCTTTCCTGCGACAGCATGGCCCAATCGTCGGGGAAGTCGTCACCCAGCGGGCGGTGGGACGAGGAGTGTGGCGGCGGTCGTGGTAGCGAAGACATCTGCGGTCCCTTCGACATACCTCCCAAGAATGCGCCGGTGGAGTGCCTCAGGCGGTGGAGGGTATGCTTTTTGATTCTTGAACCCTGGGGTTGTTGGACCTCCAGGGTTTTGTGTGGTTAGCATTCTTGTCGCTTCACTGAACGTCGATGGAGGATATCCATCTTGAATCTTGAATCATGGAGTAGTTATAACCGGAGTCTTATTCTATACTGAGAGACAACTTCTTTTCTGATCTTGGATGTTGAATTGATGCCAGGATAGTTATTTTTTCTTTCTTGATGTATGGTTGAATATCAATTGAGGAATAGGGCTTAAATTCGTAGGGAAGGATTGAGTGGAATAATTGGGTACCAGGTAGATGTTGGAGGGGACAATTCCCGAACAAAATATTTTCGTTTTGCATTATTTGCTGGGAGTTAGCTACTGATGTAAAACAATGAAGAGGATTTGATTTTCCAAAAGATGTATGTATTGTGTCTTGGAAAAAGCCTTTTCTGGAGTTGTTTCAATATTACAAAGGTTCAGAATGTTCAGACAAAGCACAAAAAGTTGACAAACTTTACTGGTCATGTGAACTAAATACTCCAACTGAACAAAGAAATCATTTCTTTAAGAACCTTTTGTCTTCGGTCTTGACCTTTTTCTCCTTAATAAAATAGTTGATATGCTTAGATAAGTGTCTCATAGGAGACACTTGTCCATTGTATTTTACATTAGCACTATGTTTTGTTTCTTGGAAAAGCCTTTTCTGGAGGAATTTCACTATTACAAAGGTTGTTCGGAATGTTCAGACAAAGAACAAAAAGTTGACAAACTTTACTGGTCATGTGAACTAAATACTCCAACTTAAGAAAGAAATCATTCCTTTAAGATCCATTGTTCTTCTGCCTTGAGCTTTTTCTCCTTAACAAAATAGTTGATATTGCTTACATATGTGTCTAACAAGAGACACATGTCCACTGTATTTAACAAGGATTGCTATTTCGGGTATCAGACCCGTTTCGGTGATCTAATCGGACCGGTACATACTGGTCGGTTTCAGAGTACCATTGTCAGTACATCAGTATGTATGGATGTTTTGGAGAGGAAGAAAAAGAGGGAGAAGTGGAAGGGACGATGTAGGAAGTAGGAACTAGATTAGGAAGAAGAGGAAGAAGGAGAGGCAGCGGAGGAAGAAGGAAGAAGAAGAAGGGGAAGCGGTGGAGGAGGAAGGAAGAAGACTGAGCAGTAGAGGAGGAAGAAGCCAGGGCGGTGGAGGAGAAGGAAGAAGGGGAAATAGTGGAGGAGGAGGAAGATGGAGTGATGGAGAATGGAGTGGAGGAGGAGGAGGAGAAGGAAGAAGGAAGAAGAGGAGGAGGAGAAGAGGAGGGCGTGTACTGGAGAGACAAATAGGCTGGTGACATCCAATAGCGACAGTGGCAACGGCAATGATAATCGTCGAAGCAGCAACAACAACATTGTAAGAAATGGGGAGAAACGGGTTGCAAGTTCTAATTAGGGGTGGTGTCACATGCAATTTTAGGGTTTATTCTTTTTATATATGATTTGGAATTGACCGCTTGAAATGCGAGTGGTCCGCCTACCAGTACATACTACCTTGGTTTTTAATATAGCACAACAAACTTATCAGTAATCACCCACCTGTTTTATCAAGATAACTTATGATAGATTTAAAAACATATACTGCCAAATTAAACCAAGGATGAGCCAGTAGGGTCTCTAACACTATAAATTGTTTGTCCTGATCTAACCTGATGAGATAATTGAGCTAAAATGATTAATCCCAAATTAGTAGTAGTATACCATCAGGTCATTATAGGTCAGTCTAAATCCTTGCTCACTTCTGATGTGGGGCTAAACTGGGCTTTACATTGTTATTTGAATTCAGTAGTAGGTGAAGGGAGTGTTGAAAAAGGCTTACAATTGGGCACTTCAGAGCTCAAAGTTTACAATTGCTTTTTAATTTTAAAACTTTGAGATACATTACAAGCCAAAACGTTTTATGAGAAGAATTCTAATATGCCTAAATCTTCTAGGAAGATATAAGTGCATGTAACATGAGACTATAAATGTAAGAGCTGACTTTGGAAGATGAGATTTTATACTTATCATCTATTTTAAATCTTAAGAAAATAAAAACATTATATATAAGTATCTTGGACTAAAGAATCAGCGATATTCCCAAACTTGTTTAAGACTTTTGAGTTAAGCATGTGTCAATGAGATAGAGCATAATCATCTATAGGATAATCACCATAGTTTTATGGACAAGCTAATGTTTATGAAGTTGTTCTGCAGCATTTGGAGACGAGATAAGCTTGACCAAAAGGCTGAAAATGGTGGCAAATATAAGCTCAGTCTGTTCTCTTTTTGGATTGTAAAGGAATACTAGTTTAGGTTTTCTTTCAATATTAAAGTATGCAATTTTCAACTTCCTTTCATCCTTGGTAATTTTGTATCCTGCATCTTCATAAACTTAGTACTACAAAGTTATTCTGCCTCGCTAAATGCGGGGACATTTAGGGCCAGGAGAGGGTATATCATCAGCCATGTCTTTGATAGGTGTATTGGTGTATCTCCTGCAGTTTCGTGAACTTGGTACTAAGAAAATCAGGCTGCCTCAATGCAAATCTGGCTGCCAAAATGCCATTTTTCCCTCTGTGTCTGGCATGGGATTCCCATTATATTCATTTGCATGTTTTTTTAGGACTAGTCCTTTGATTAAATTTCAAAGATAGCAAGCTCAATTAAAGACTATCTAGTTTTCAAGGACACTAAACACATTTAGGTATGAGCAGTCTTTCATAGAACTTTATTTCTTGAGGTATAGAGAATCTGAAATTTCTGATCAATGTGGGCTGGGATCCTCTTCTATACTGGAATCTAGTGCTGGGTGAATAGAAGCCACAAATAATTAAGGCCTTTTCTTATGATATGCTATATTATCTTGTCTCTAAGAAACACATTCAACATGCTATTAAAATCCTTCAACAATCTGTTGCTTGAGTTTACTTATTTTGCAGGTATCTTTGGGGATTCTAAGGTTTTTGTTAGATCTAAATTTGAAACAAACTGATGCAAAACCGATGTTGATCTACATCTATAGATGACAATGTGCACAATGACAAATGGATTTGGCTTTGCTAACAAATTGTATTAAATATTGTGTTGGCATGTTTTGACTATCAACATACACAAGACATTCTCAGTCACAGTTTGAGTGCTATGAAGAAATCAGATACCTGTATCTTCCTCTCCTTTAACATTCTCTTCTTTGCTATTTAAATATGTTCCACTGGTACTTTGGCTGGTGCACTTTGCAGTTCATTTGTGTAAGCAATATTAATGTGCAAAGGGTGCAAGTCTGCAAGATCAAAGTCAACTTTGAGATGCGGGCAGTCGAACCACAGTTTTTTTTTTGTAGTTGTTTAATCTTTTCATTTCAGTGGTGGACAAGAAAACATTGATTCCAAAGTTTTTAGCAGGGGGAAATATTATCATGGAATTTGGGATTCTAGCTCTTAAGAGATTAGAGGAGTAGCTATCTTTTATCCTCCTCTCTCTATGGGCAATAAAAGAAAGAGTTAAAGAGGTCTCAGTTGCCTTGACCAATCACTGCAGACCAATAATTTGCTGTCTATCTCAGCATTGCAACATTGTTTGTTACAATTAGAAGTTGAATGTAGAATGCCCTAGAACTAAGAGAAGGTAGTCATTCTTTCTAATATGAAAATGACGAAGCTAATAGAAAGTACATCATATATATTCAAACCATTAAATTATTACTTGGGTTCTCATTCTGCCCCTGATGAATTTTGTGTGATCCAAAAGTTGGCCATTTAGGATTCAGGTTGAGTTGTGAGTTATCGTTGCTCATTGACAGCATCGTGATAAAACATGACAAAACATATTTCCAAATTATCTTCTATATTATGGTATCGTTGAGAGATCATGACAAAACATCAAATTATCTTCTATGTTATATTTCCAAAATTTGTGATGGATTAGTGTTCTTGGATGTCAAATAACTATATTAATATGTTTTACCATTTTTTATCTTGATAAAGCCAGATGATAGGTTCATTTCTTTTTAGATCATGGATTGATGTTCTCATAAGCCATAAATTCAATGAGCAATACATAAATACTTGTTGATTCACTAGTTGAAGAGGTTCGTCATGAGTCTCCTCTACTGATATTCCCTATCTTATATATGTAAACTTGCTGGAAGAGAACCAACTATTTTTGTACTTACCTTAGGATGAGCACATGGTTGAAGTAAGAGGGGTGGGAGAAAAGAAAGAACTGAATAGGATTTTTTTTGTAATTTTTATTTAGTTAGATAATGAACAAATATGCTTTCTTAGACTTGTTTGAATGATACTGGAAATACTTTAAGAGCTAGAGGAGAAAATAAAGCTAATACAAGTATGCAATCATCCTTCCAGTATTAGGTGGTTGATCTTGCAGGTTTCATCAATTATAATTTTTAGGATTAAGAGTTGATAGAACCTCTGGGATATGAATCAATTGGTAGTCAGCTTGTATTGCTTTTAAAATAATATAGGTTTTGTTTGTTGTTCAGCAGAGTCATTTGCATCATTATGTTCTCAAAGCATAATGACAACAATTCTTATGTTGCTTAGAACATAAAAATCATCAAAACCTACAAAGTCACATGCTTATTTTGTTTATTCCAGCCTAACCTTGACTGTCATGCATTGTCAATTCTTGTCACTGACTCACTCTTTGGTTGTGTGCATATGTGGCAGGGTATATTCCTCAATAGATATTAAGACCATGGTGTTTAATACACCGGACAAAAGCTTTCTGTGTTGCTAATTCTTTTCAGTTAATGTTTTGTCTTCTCTTTTGTGGATATTTTAAAAAACACTAGTTGGCACATGCTAGATATTCTAAATCCAACAGTGCAAAGAATGTTGGCAGCATTCTTTTATCCACTAAGTGGGATAAGGCCTTACAGTTGTGCATTTTTTTACATCATTAGGGGAGCATGTGTCATTTCAGATTCTTTCCCTTGTGTCTATTTTTGACATTATAATATCATTACCATGTTGAAGTTTTCTTATTATAACTTCTGCTTAAACAACTGTTTTCTTGATTGTGTTCAGCAAGCAGCTCTTGTGCTAAATGCTTCTCGTAGGTTTAGATATACCTTGGATTTGAGGAAGGAGGAAGAAAAGGAGCAAGTAAGGAGGAAGATCCGAGCGCATGCTCAAGTGATAAGGGTATAATTTTTGGTATAAAAGGTGCAACTTTTAGGTACTTCAAAATTTCCAGTCTGCTTATAAATTTGAACTTTTTCAGGCAGCATTCCTTTTTAAAGAGGCAGGGGAGAGGGAGAAACCAGGTTTTTGATATGTTATTGTTTTGCAAATCACTTCAGTCTTGGTTTCATATTTTCTACTATATTTTAAGTTCTACTGTGGTATGTCACCATTAATTTTAAACAATATGCATGACATCCTATGTGCGTATTTTTGCTCAAACAATTTGACACAGGAATTCCTGGAGTCCCAACACTTCCAGCTATTGGTTTTGGAATTGGACAAGAAGTTCTTACTAAAATAACCAGGGAACATGATTTTTCTGCTCTACAAGGATATGGAGGGGCAAGTAACAAGTTATGTTTCAATATTGTATCTATCCTGCCCATTATTTGAATGCATAATGTACTGCTGATTTAGGTTAAAGGACTATCAAGTTTGTTGAAGACCAATTTGGAAAAAGGAATCAGTGGAGATGAAGCTGAACTATTGCGCAGGAGGAACTACTTTGGGTCCAACACTTACCCTCGGAAGAAAGGAAGAAGTTTTTGGGTATATGCTGAACTCATTCAATATCTCAACTGTTGGAGTCAAAGTGTCCTGTTGTAAAATTCTGTACGACTTGTGCTTTAGGTTTTCCTATGGGAAGCTTGGCAAGACCTAACCCTTATCATCCTTATGATAGCTGCAGCTTTGTCATTGGTGTTAGGCATAAAGACTGAGGTGAGATTGGCCTTGTAATATTTGAAGTTTATTTACTTTTTACTTAGTTCCAATGGTATTCTAAAGCCTAAGACACCACTATTTCCTGCCAATGTTTTGCCTGGTCTTAGGTCTTTTTAATAGTATCCATAAACATGTCTTGGCTCACATAAAACCAGTTTCTGTGTTTTTTAATTTGAAGGAGCACAAAAATTCTTTTTGTACTAATGTTGCTTGGTCATAACTTGTTTTTGTGCAACATGTCATATCCTAGCAAATTGCAACAGTTTATTCCTTGCACAAGAGATGAAGTTGCTTATGCAAACAATTAACACATAGGTCTTTTGGTGAGAATTATATAATGCATGCTATGCCACATGTAGAGGACGGGCCATGATACAATGGTTAGGTTACTCCCTTTGTGACCTGGGAGAGTTTGAATCATAGAAATAACCTTTTTAAATATTTAAGGTAAGACTGCGTATATTGACCCTATCAGATCTAGACCCCGCATTGGTGGGAGCCTCGTGCATTGCCCTTTTTTTTGTTGTGCCACATGTCATATGAGAGCAATGTGTTCCATCTGCTGCATCCAAAAACTTCGAAAATACTTTTGTTAGGTTGATATCGACAATCTAAATGGCTTATTGCAGTAATCACTTGCAGCTGCCATTTTAGGTTGGTGTGTAACAAATGCTATGATCAGCCAACTTTTGGTACTCAGCTGCTGCTAATATGGCCATAATGACCACTCTAAGCCCAAAATTTACAAAATGTACTCAGTTTGATGCATGATACGTTGTAAAAAATTACAACAAGTACACTATGTGACACACGACAAATTTTTTAAATATCCTAGTTATATGTCTTGAGTCTACTTTAGATTTATCTACAGTCTAATTTTTGTTTACATTTTGAGTTATGGAGTGATTTTCATCAGTATATTAGGTGATCTTTAAAGGGTGTTGATATGTTGGGTTTGGGAGGTCTTAGGAATCAGTCTTGTTGGTTATTTGAACTCAAGACGTTTTCTGTAGATTTTTTTTTTTCCTGTATCTGAACTTATAAAGACCAGAGAGCTCCTGTAGCCAACTCATTAGAGTTTGCCCTCTAGGTAGTAGAGAATCTAGAGATATTTAGAATTGAAAAGTTATGATTTGGTCCTAGGTCTCAAATGTCAATCGAATCAATTGGCATGGACCACTAATTATCTGTTCGACCAGATGCTGGTATTGAAAGATATTGCTCAATACCATACAATATGTCATATATTATTTTTTGTTATTTTATTTAATGATACTAGGTGGTCTAATTCAGAATACCACTCGTTTACGGGTACTGCACCAGTCCTACTTACTGTAGTGGTTCTGTAGTTTGTTCCAACAGAGGCTTGTTGGGTAGTTTGTTTCTCCCTAGGCTTGTTGTGCACTAAACCTCTCTCCGGCATCACTTTGCACATCCCTCTTTCTTGCTTTCTTCTTTTTCTTCTTTTTTTCTTTCCTTCTTTCCTTTTTCTGCTTTCCGGAAAGAATACAGCAGAAGATTCTCTTATTTTCTGCCTCTTCTGGTTCTCTATCTGCTAGAAGCCATGGGAAGCAGCTGAAGGTGCTCTCTTGATCATCATAAGGGCATTTGTTTAGAGATTTAGTTCAGAGCTGACACAGATATGATCTCTCTTGTTCCTATGTCAGTTCTTCAATAACAACATGCTGGAAGAAACAAATTTGCAGCAAAAACTTTCTACTTCCGTCAACTTAGCTCTATATTGAGCAATGGTTGAGCTATCCTATATCTTTTAGATATTGTACTCCCAACAAGTTGATTTTACCATCGATGTGTGTACAACGACTATCGGTCCTTTTTCTACATAAACTGGTGTTAGAGCTAAATCTGGGAGCTGATGATATTTGTAGATCGATTCTATTTTTCAGTGGTGGGAATGTCGGTCCAGTCTCATTGAAGGACTTACAGGATTGACAATTATGCCGTGAAATATGTGTTGGAAGAATCAGGCTGAGCAAGATGGTGATTGGAACATCCAGATAATGGTCATGAACTCTAGGTGCCTTTACCATGGGTTTTCTATTAGACTTTGAAAGAATCCAAAAATGCAAGGACCAAAGTTGTAGAATGCCTGAAAGATGATGACAATGACAAACAGTGATCTTAATGCAACTGTCTATTTTTATCAATTTACTTTTGAGAAGCCAATAAACAACAGTAAGTATTATTTCTTTCTTGATCATCCCAGGATATAGATAAGGGAATATCTAATGATCTACACCTGAGGGTGGATTAGTCAATTTGCAAATGAGGGTTTGGTGATTTATTTATTTGTACTTGGTGCAAGCATCAAACTTCACCATTAGATCATTTGTGATGACAGCTTGATCATTTGTTAATCATTTCAGTGGACACAATTGGAGACTTGGAGTAAGACAAATTGTTGTAGTTTTTTTTTTTAAAAGAAAACTGTTTGATTAGCCTTGAGCCATATTGGCCCTGAAAAAGTGTCCGTTTACAAAAGAGTCAGCATCATTAACTCCCAAGATAAGAGTTGATCTTTGAGTTCTACCTAAATTAGCAAAGTTTGTGCGGCAAAATGATTGCATTTCTATTGACAAAACATAACTGTGTCACATTGAGTTGTCTGGCCAACTCCAAAATATCTGCTACGAGTGACCTAAAGCTCCATGGGACCACCCCACTCATCCTATTTAACTAATTTATCACTTCCAAAGCATCAGATTGCACCAATAAGTTCTGAAGGCATTCCTACTTGGCACACTTTAAATCTTCAAGAATGGCCATGCATTCAGCTTCTTTTATGTTGGTTCCTTCACTCGCTGTTTCTAATAATGTATCCTATACCTGCAAGAAAACACGGTGAAATGAAACATCAGATTCAATCTTGTAATCTTTCATATCCAGATTCACAGGTTTGGGGTTTTTGCTTCCCCCAAAATTCCCCTCAGGTCTATATTGGTTTAGAAAGAAATCATTAGTGATTGCGGCCACCTTACACCACAAGGAGAAAGGCTTGTTTTGAGGGTTACAAATGTTGAAATCATTACGATTAAGCCAAAGATACCTAAGTGAATTCTCAATAAGACTCCCTACTAGAATAAACTACAAATTGTTGTAGTTCTAAGCTAGGTTTATAACTTCGGTCTGTACCGGTGTACCGACCAATGGTCAATATAGTATGTACAGAGACGTATCGACAATACGCCCAAAAAAATAAAAAATAGCTCCAAAAATGTCTAAAAATAGAAAAAAAATTAGATTAGGTTTCTTAAGTTGGAAATAAATATAAATTTAGTTTAATTTTAGCAAAAATAATCTAAATTAGGAAAGAATAATGACACATCCTTTTTGGGTTTTGAGGAGTAGCTTTATGGTATGTTCTAAACCATCCTTTCATTAATATTGAATTATCTAATTGTTAGATGTTAGTGAGAATGAGTTTGAGGGATTTGAAGAAATTGAGAGAGTAATATGAGTTGGAAGAGGGGGGAGGAAAGGGCTTAAAAACCCTTTCCTATGGTTCAAACGATCAATTTGACAATTTGAAATAGGGCGATCGTAGCCCTTGATTGGTAATGGTTGAAATCCGATTGTTATCGACTGGTACAGGTCGATAACGGTCGGATTTCGACTGTTACCGCCCAGTGTAGACCCCGTATCAATCCCTTGTCAGACGATATGTATTGCCCATACCAAACGGTATAGGTCAATACTGCAAACCTTGATTTTAAGTATGATTCGTCTCATCGGTTTGGACTGGTGTATCGATTGATCGTCAGTACGGTACGTACCAATCCGTACCGACACATAGTATGGTGGGGCATATTGATAGAACGATATGTACTGCTTGTACTAGTCCCTTATTAGGCCGGTACATACCACCCATATCATGTGGTATGTTGTGGTACGATGAACCTTGGTTTTAAGTTGTATATGATATATCATTATCTATGACTTTTCTATTTATTGGTTTTTTCAATTCAGTATAATTTTCAGTGGAGTTTAGAGAATCGAGATCCATTGTTTTTCATTTTTTTTCGGTCAGATAAGAGTCTTATTATGTTTTTTTTATTAGAAGTCAGAATTTTTTAGACAAGAAAGATATGAACCTTTTTTAGCTCTGTTTATTTCCTTTTCTCCATAGGAGTTTTAAAGGACTTCAGTAATTGCTTGTATCAAACAAAGGATATGGCTTTATAGATATTTAAACTATTTGGGATTGGAAAGTCACTACCTTTCCCTTTGTTAGTAACCTTCTTTTCTTGAGTTTCTCCTTCTCCCTTCCTCACCTATTTCTTCTCTCTTTCCTTCAATTTTTACCTTAGAGGGAATGCAACAGAAAATCTATCTTGTTGTTCTCTTTCTCTTCACTCTCTGCTGGAGTTTCACAGACAACAACCAAGCACAATATCCTGTTCAGAAATGCATACAATAGAACCTATATCTCCATATTCTCTTCCTCTTTTACTTCTTTTTTTTCTGAAAAATCATAGACAACAATGATGTTTCTTATGATCACCCACATATTCAATTTCTTTGTAGTCTTAGATCAGATCTAAGTTGCTTGTATGTACACCACTTCTTGAGATCAGTCTTGCTGGAAACAATAAATCTATAGCCAAATTATGATGTTTTCTTTGATATAGCAGTATCTTGAGTGCTTAACAGTGACCAGATGAGCTCAGAAATGCCTTGAATCAACTGCAAAGCATCATCTTGCTCTGATTAGTCTACAATGGCTGTGGGGTCATTTTCAATAAATATTCCTGTTAAGTCAAACTAGCAAGGATTGGTACATTTTGGGGATGGGACCTGTGCTGGTCCATAGCTGGACCAGTATGGGTCCAGTTCGTTCCAGCATACTGAGTCTCATTATGCCTGTATATACCTGAGACAGTTGGGAAGGGAGAGGAGGGGAGCAAGAAGGGGAAGAAGGAAGAGGAAGAAGAAGAAAGGAAGAAAAAGAGGAAGAAGGAGGGGGAGGAGCAGGATGAGGTGTATTGACATATGGGTGGCGGCAATAACATGTGGGCGATGGGCGGCAGTTGGTGGAAGGATCAAGACCCCTCTTATATGAGTTGCATTGCAGCCCTAGGTAGGTAAAAAGAAGAAAAATTGTTATACAACAGACTCAGACTGAACCACTCGGTTGGGCTGACCGGTTGGTGGTTGGATCAGCAAAGACTGGTTGAACTGTATCTAACTGGTCAGTTTTGCAGTTCTTGCAAACAAGTATACTTAACAGTTATTCTCTTATGTTTGTATGGGTTGATCAATAGATATATTATTTCCACATGTTTAACTTGGTTGACACACTTCACAACAGTTATAATCCCAGATCTAGATTCAGTATAAAAGGCGCCTCACCATTTGCATCATCTCTTTGACTCTGGATAAACATAAATTTCTGTGTTGGTTATTCTTAAGCTATATAAAGCTGTCAGAATGGAGGTGCCAGGAGAGAGATTGGAAAACTAGGAAACTTGGTTTGAAACTATAAGAGATGGCATGATAAAGGCTTTTATATATAGTGACATTCTTCTTGACAGAGCCAAATTCAGGAAAAAAGGATTTATATAGACAATGCCAAATAGTTGAGCTTTGGGAATTACAAATACTAGTTGTTGTTATATGCTAATTATTCTTCAAGTTGCTTAAACAAGTTTCAGTAGTCTTTGCGATACTCTGCTAATTGCATGTTTGGATTTCCTGGTATATTTTTCCTATTATATGGTGTTGTGTTATTCATCCTGCATTCATTTTATTGTTCTTAAGTAAAAAGGTAGGTATTTATTCCTTCAGGGCATTAAAGAAGGATGGTATGATGGCGGAAGCATTGCCTTTGCTGTTATTATTGTCATACTTGTAACAGGTTTGTGATCTTTCATCTATTCTAATTTACCTTGAATGGTTAACACTAGCAAATGGATTATTGTCCTGTTTGTCTACTTTGTTCATGCCAATTGTAGCTTAGCCACCTCAGGTAAGATGTATAATCTGGACATAATACAAAATTGACAAAGGATTAGGTAATATACACCGACCCTTGGGTACCTCATGCATGTATAGGTTAATTATTTGAGTTTAAGACTACTTCCTTGTAAGTTTGAACTGCATGGTGTTCCCACTTGTTCTCCTGATGACTTTTTGCTTTCCTTGAAAGTGCATGAAACTGGTATTGTTGGCTTGAACATTTTGAACGTTCTTGTGAAGGCAACAATTTACTTGTTTTGATTGAACCAAGTTGCTTATCCAATCGAATTAGACATGAATCTAGACCCATCTTCACTCGGGCACTCGCTCAAGGTGCCTGACGCTGGGCTCAAGCGAGACCGCCTAGCTGCGCTTTGTCGAAATGCCTCGCCCAGAGGTTTTGCAAGGTGCTTGGGCCTCGCTTGAGTGCCTAGGCGAGTGCTCGAGCGCCTTTTGAAAACATTGTTATTGACTGATATGTTGACGTATGTGAGATAACTTGAATTATTTCTTGTAAAAAATCATCATTGTTAGATCATTCGTTCAGAGATTTTAGAATGGGGAAGAAAAGCAACTCCATCATTATTTGAGCAAGTGGAATTTATAATCAAATAGTTTTATTTTGTTAGTGAGAAAGACTTGGACTACCTGTGATTTCATTTTTACTGTAATTGGAACTTGTTAGGAATATGTGATATTGCTTGCGGATTTGTGTTTGAAATCAGAGAGTGCATGGCAATGTGTTGCACAAATTTTAGAGGCTTGCATCAGGAGAGGGGATCAGAGTTTCGTGTTGTGGAAACCAAAATTGGAAAGGCATGCATCAATCAAAAGAGGGCCTCATATGGGGTTCAGGAGGTTATCAATGAAATATGTATGAAGAAATTAGGAAAACATGCTAAGCATCAACTAGTAAATTAAAAATGTTCCCCATCATTGTCGTCATTATTATGGAGTGGTTGCTTGATTTAGCATCTAAACCTGTTGCTAATTTGCAGACAATGCTATCTGTTTAGTAAAATTCAATTTTGCAAAATGGAAACAGTAAGCTTGTTGGACATCTTCTAGAGTAATTAGTAAAGAACCTACGAACCCATGTAGAAAAAGAAATCTTTTTAACTTGGGGCTTTTTGTTAATCTCATTTGGCACATGTTCATGTTTCAAGGATCATCATTGGTTAAGTTGCAAGCATCTTTTAAGAAATTATTGTTTGGATTAAAAGGTTTTAATCCTATGGCTTGTTGTTGTTGTTGTTGCTGCTGTTGTTGCTGCCATTATTGTTGTATTAATAGGTCCTCATGCATTCTAAGATCAATTGTCAACTAGGTGCAATGCTTTTGTTCCTCTACAATATCAAAGTTAACCATAACACTATGAAAATTTTCTATCTTATTATGATGTGTTCTTCTTGTTTGAATAGTGTATACACAGGGAACCACTGAACGCCAGAGTACTTGCTGATGTGAAATAGTGGCCTTTGCAATACGATGGGAAGAACATTTAAAAAGACTATTTTTTGAAGAGTTTTGTTCTTTTTAGCTTTGCCTACTTTTGCAGTCCATAGATATGCAACATGCTTATTTAAAACAAAATCAAGTAATAACCATGAAAATTTGTGCAATCGACTTTGACGACATTAACCAGACAGACAAAACAATAGCACATGTTTACAAGGATGAGCTCTCCTTTTCTATTGTTCTGTGTGTCTAATATCATGTGTAGCTGAGACTTCTGAGTACACTATTGAAGTTTTCAGAGAATGGGTTCTAGAAATGATTTGTTGTTGCCTTATACAGCACTTTCGCTTCTAATTGCAGCAACTAAGCTTTTAGCTACCTTAAGAAAATTAAATATGTTGCCTAGTTGCTATCTTAGGCTACATGATTCCCTCTCAACGTGTGTTTTATGGTTTGAACTTTTAAGTTTATTTGCTTCTCTTCACAAGACCAATTTATTGTCTGAAGCAAGGTTAACATATGCTGGGAGACATATATCAAAGACTCGATGTTCCATTTCATTCTGGTGTTTTGAAAATAAGGATAGTTTTTTATATGCTTGGCATACATTAGTTCTTGTTCATAATGCTTGAGATTTGTGTCTCAATATTTTTCTTTACTGGATTTCTTATCTTATGCTAGCTGTCAGTGATTATAGACAATCACTACAATTCCAAAATTTGAATGAGGAGAAGTCGAACATACATTTGGAGGTGGGTTTCACTGCACTTGAATATTTATTTGGTTTTTTCTTCAATTTTTTGTATTTTATTTTCACGAGCTGTATAATATCCAGGTAATTAGAGGTGGCAGGAGAGTTGAAGTCTCCATTTTTGATCTTGTAGTTGGTGACATTGTTCTCCTCAAGATTGGTGATCTGGTAAGAATGCAGCAATTAATCTTTGCTTCTGGGATTCCATGTATGTTCACTTTTATTGAGATATTCTTAAACTTCTTCTAGGTTCCTGCTGAAGGAATTTTTATAAGTGGTCATTCTCTTGCAATAGATGAGTCAAGCATGACAGGGGAGAGCAAAGTTGTAAGTTCTACCTTCTCTTTTCTTTTTGTTATATGCTTATTCTGTTCTGTTAGGACCCAAAATCCCTTGTTTCATATTCTTTATAGTTAATTCCACAGAAGGATCTAGAGATAGCTCACTATCTTGGGACTTTATATAAGGATCCTTTCTTTTAATTTCTAAACAGAAATGTGAACATAAACCATCGACACATAGTATCTAGTAAGATATACTTAAATCAAACTTTTTCTTGTCCTCCTAATATGACCTACAAAATAGTTGTCTCATTTGACCATTTAAGCTATTTTATTATGTAACAAATAGTGACATCATAAAATGTTCTACATAAAATTCTGTTGGTATTAAATAAAATTTCCTCGTTATTAGCATAATGGAACTTATGGTGCCTTCTTTCAGGTTCACAAAGATCAGAAGGCACCATTTTTGATGGCTGGGTGCAAGGTTGCTGATGGTTATGGCAATATGTTGGTAAAAGTTTCATATTTAAAGTCCTTTATTTTGTTTGTGAACTTGTATTTCTAGTGTATGTTGACTTGTGCTTTTGGGAGAATATTTTTAGAAGAGAGGAGACCGAGTTTGTTTTGGATTGTAAAGCTGTTTATTTTTATGTGTGGTGGCATTCCTTTTGAAACCCCATTTCTTTGAGAGATCTGGAATAATATGTCTCTAATTATTGATTTTTGGTAAAAGTGTCGTCTACTTGTTTAAATTCATGGTTGTAGGAGCAGAATTTTAATCTAGAAGTTCAACCGTGTAGGAGAGAATGGTGGGAGGTAGAATTTTGCCTGTAATGTAACAAATCTTTATTATGAATAATTTACTCAGGTCTATCTGGATCATAAACTATAGTGGAATTATATGGTAATCTCAAGCAGAGCTTCTGTGAAAGAGTTTCTCTTTTTGGATTTGAGGTACGGTCCAGTGAGTTTGTTTCTAATGTGGAAATCATGGTGCACTGAGGGTGGTGAATCTATAATCATTGACAAGCCTGTACACAGTACCTTGCTGTCACCTCGATCTCATTCTATAACTATAACAGGTTCAATCATGATAGAAACTTAAAACTGAAAAATATCCAAAGAATGAACTTCAGAAACCTGCTCAAATACTTCCTGATTATGGTAAACTGATCTGAGTTTTAAGTAGCTTCCTGGTCTCTCAAATGCAGTCTTGGTCGAGACATCGGTTAATGCAAATGCCAATATATTTATATATACTAGAGTCAAATTAATAAGGATTTCGTACAAAATGATGTGTGCAAGGAACATATCTACCTTGTAAATTTTAATGACCTCAACATGCTTATGTATATTGATTCTAGGCTTGGCCCAAATGCTAATTTGTTTGTTTTTTGCAACTCAATTATGTAGAGCTTTAGATTTTGCATATGGGTAATGCTGGCAAAGTCTAGGCCATCTGCACACTTTTGAGATGTCTCATGGCTGCAGCATGGGCATGTTATTGCAACAGTTTATTTGTTTAGGTCAAAGAATTTAAATGGACCACAATAAAAGTCATTTGAAGAAAATTCAACATCTTCCCAGTTCCCGGCCACTTAGTATGCCAGACGTAATTGTACAAGTCAGGGCAATTAATTTAAAACCTGTTTTGTTGTGACAGATCAAAATCTTGATGTCTAGCTGATTTAACAGGTAATTCTTGCCCTTATAGGCAAATATTTTCTCCAAGTTCTCAAGAATTATCAAGTACAGAAGTTCTTTAAAATATGGATGCCATGCTTGATTATATTTTCAACTGTGGTGAATATCTTGAAGCAGCTGGTAATTATTTGTATGCATCGTGTTGCTTATTTATATTATATTTAGGTTTCTGCAGTTGGAATAAATACTGAATGGGGCCTGTTAATGGCCAGTATCTCAGAGGATAATGGTGAAGAAACTCCTCTGCAGGTTTGGTTCCTTATGCAATATATGTATGACTACTATCAGTAATGAAGCCCATCTCATCAGAATCATATTCTGAATAGGTGCGCTTGAATGGGCTTGCTACTTTCATTGGTATAGTAGGGTTGACTGTTGCTGTTGTTGTTCTTGTAGTCCTTTTGGTCAGGTAAGTGACAACTCTCTTTTGCCCTTCTAACACATTTAATTACTTAATCACCACGAAGATCATTATGACTTCTCAGATATTTCACTGGACATATCAAGAATCCTGACGGATCTGCACAATTTATAAAGGGACAGACCAGTGCAAAAGCTGCAGTAAATGGAGCCATTAAGATCTTGACAATTGCAGTATGTATTTAATTCTATGAACTTATACTAATCTCCTAACTTTGCTGCTTATCTCCATGTATACTTGGTCTGAGTCATCGACGACTATGAAACTTGAGTAGGTTACTATTGTGGTTGTGGCTGTACCCGAAGGACTTCCATTGGCTGTTACTCTGACGTAAGTGCATAAATCTTCTCTCATAAGCTAGAGAAGCTAGCTTCACTTATTTTACTGTCCGGATTTTCCTTATTTCCTTTATTTTGATCAGCCTAGCATATTCAATGCGGAAGATGATGGCTGACAAGGCTCTGGCAAGTGTTTACTCGAGTTGTGATGTTGTTTTTTGACATACATAATTAAATTGTTCTAAGGTGATTGTTTTGCAGGTGCGGAGGCTTTCTGCATGTGAAACTATGGGGTCAGCTACAACAATTTGCAGTGATAAGACTGGAACATTGACCCTGAATCAGGTTGGCTAATTGTTTCGGTGATGCTTTCTTGGTGTTTGTTGTTGCACAGTGACTACACTGGTTTGGTTTCTAATAACCGTGGGGAGAATCCTTAGTAGTAGTATTTGACTTTTTTCTTGAAAAATATAGATTTTATATGTTTCTTCTTGATTTCTAAAAATAGTTAACCATATAGATGACTGTTGTGGAAGCATATATCGGAGGAAAAAAGATTGACCCTCCTGACAATGTGCGGTTGATATCTTCTTCTGTATCTTCTCTTCTATATGAAGGAATTGCTCAGAATACAACAGGCAGTGTGTTTAAGCCAGAGGTAATCTCTCCCCCTCCCTTTTACCGGTGGATATAACTTATTTCCCGTTGTGTGTCCAGATCCATCTAATGCTGTTAGTCTCCTGACCTGTTTCTAACATATTGGCTAGCAAACTGATGCAACAATATAACTATATGAAAAAAAATGCAGAAAGTCATGGAGAACAAAGTTGAGAAAGGAGAAAGTGGATAGTTGACTTAGGATGACTATTTTGCCTAAATATGAATAACCAAGACAATTTGCATTCTCCTTCTAGAAACCCTTGAATCCTTTTTTTTAATTTTTCAAGTATATAAACTAAAAAAAAACTATTCACCCTTTTTCCTCTTTTCTTATTAACACTGAATAGTGCAAAATATGGAAGAAACCAAGGTTCGCAATTTCGCTTCATACTCAGGTATGGTACGTACCGAGGCATATCGATGGTACGCTAGGGCGTACTGAGCTGTATGCCTTAAATAGCTGAAGTAGTATTTGTGAGTTGGTAGGCGTACCGAGAAGTATGCCTACCAACTCATAGAGCTCGTAGTATTTGTGCGGGGAGAGCAGAGAGGCCCGTAGCTCCAATAGCATCTTCACCGAGTACCTGAGCGCGTCCTTCAAGTCATTGGAATCCTAACACAGGATAGGAGATCAGGGTCAAACAAGAAGCAGAACAACTTTGGGCTAATGGTGAAGGTTAGGGTTAGCAATTAGGGCATCGTAAGGGGATTGGGTTCCAACCAAGGCGCAGTGCATGTAGAAGGCATTGTGCTGGATGCCAGCGATGCCCTCTGCCAGCCACTTCTCCTCATCATCGCCATGTGGTAGCATCTCCATGCCCTACAGTCAATCGATGCAGCTCCTTCTAGTGTTGCCGTGGCGATCTCCCCTTGATCTCGATCTTCTTTCTCTACCTTGGATTTAATCCCATTCTTCTTCTTGCAACTAATATTCTCCGCCATTGCGATTTGGGTTGGAAATTTGATGACGGGATTGCTTGCATCAATATTCCCTGCGTTTGCATGCTGAAAGATCGAGTTTTATGCTTCCGCCCAATACAACCCCATATCGCTTGATGCGGGGTAAAGACTTTGGTACTGCCCGATAGCGAGCGGTCCGTGTGGTAAGAAGCTCTCGGACCAATACGTACGACGCGTATCGGGCAGTACACATCAAAATTGAAAACCTTGGAAGAAACACTTATGTTAAAAACGATTACTCTAGCCATCTGGTTTAAAAAGGAAAATCATATTTGTGAATTCAAAATGGTACATATAAGCAAGGTATGCAATTTCGAATAATACCGTTCGGTACGAGCGGCACGTACCGGTTCGTCAGCTGACCGGTACACGGACCGCCCATTACCGGACGGAACGGAATACACACACACACACACACACACACACATACACACACACACATATATATATATACACACACACAAGGCGACGTCGCCTTTTATAAATAAAATATATATAATCTTATATATATATATATATATATATGTATATATATATATATATATGACCGGTACACGGACCGCCCATTACCGGACGGAACGGAATACACACACACACACACACACACACACATACACACACACACATATATATATATACACACACACAAGGCGACGTCGCCTTTTATAAATAAAATATATATAATCTTATATATATATATATATGTATATATATATATATATGTATATATATATATATATGTATATATACCGAGCGGTATACCGCTCGGTATACAGTATCGTATTGTACCGAGCGAATGTCGAAACTCCCGTACGGTATGATATTTCAATCATTGCATATAAGTAATTCATCCACAACTTTCCTAGAAGAGAGAAAATCAACAAGGAACTTTCTTAATTGGAGATTACGTTCGGTCTTATTTTTTCACTATATCTTTTAATACCTGTGACTCCAAAACAGTGAATATTTTCTTAATATAGACCATAAACTAATAATGATTAATTGGCTCTATTTTAAGTCAGCACTGCCAGCTAGTCTATCACATAAATCAAATTTTATAAAAAATACTGAAAAGCAGAAAAGGGACAAAAAGAAATTTCTTAGGAATGTACAAGGTTAACAATGGTTTATAGAGATTTTTGGTAGTAAAGAAACAAGTAAATAAGTTTAGTATAGCCAAGATGAAGGTGTTGAGGTGGATGTATAGGAAGGCATAGATGAAAATGAAATAATAAATATTTTAATTCATGAATAATTAGGTTTAGCCCTATTGAAGGTAAACCTTTTAAGATGTTGAGATATGTTCAGGGAAGACCAGTAAATCTATGGTTAGTGGAGATGAATCGATTGGGATTGATGGTGCTTGCAGGGATAGTGAATGAGCTAAGAAAACCTTGCTAGACAATGAGAGATTTGATTGCTTTTATTAACTAGCGATATTATCTTTACACCAAGCTCAATGGTGAGAGATCTATGGAGCTGACCTTAAATAACTGGAACGTTACAGCCTTGCGGCTATATTTTCTATTTTTAGGGTACTCGTGATGCTACAAAATTCTGTTAAATTGGTGATTTTCCTCGTCAAGATTTCCATGTGTAGGACTAACCCTCCTGTCATGCTATGACAGTGATCATACTTTAATTCTTTTAATTCACGTTTGATTTTGTGACCAAAATCGTATCCATTTGGACAGAGTGGTGCTCTTGAGCTTAGTGGCTCACCTACTGAAAAGGCAATTCTTCATTGGGGAGTTAAGGTATCCTATGTTGCTGTTGGTGTTTCCTTTCACCAATTTGTTTATCCAAACTTGCTGATCGTGACCAGTGATGTTCTACAGCTTGGAATGGAGTTTGATTATGCAAAATCAAAATCTTCAATTATTTATGTTTTCCCTTTCAACTCTGAGAAGAAACGTGGAGGTGTTGCAGTACATCTGGTAATAATATCGTCCAATCTTATTAAACAATTATGTCTTTGCTAATGAATATAATGAATGTGTAATGTTTAATTCAGGAACAATTTGTAATATTTTTCTTGAAATGTGTTCTGTTATCAGACAGATTAGGTGTTCATTTTGCCTTCTGATGTGTATTTTTAAATCTTATACTGGTAACAAAATTAAGGATAAATAATTGTAGACATTGACACTAAATGTTTCAGTTGCAATCTGTTCATTGTCAGGTGCTGACATTTGCTGCTGTTCAGTTTGGTAATTTTCTTCTTGGCATGAATTGCTTTTGACTACTGTTATTACAGCTAAACAGACTCATTCTTCTGTGGATGATGCTTATACTGAGTACAAAGTGAAACTAACTAACTGTTTCAGTTGTTATGGCATTTCAGCATTATAATGTATTTGGTTATCTTGTCTTGCAATATGTTATACATATCCTCTGAACTTATTTTCCTTTTGTTTTCAATTTGAATTCTGTTGTCATGCTTTAGTTATAGTGATTCATCCTTGTCATCACAGTCAGGTTCTGAAGTTCATGTGCACTGGAAAGGTGCTGCTGAGATTGTCCTTGCTTCATGTATAGGTTGGCTTGATATTGATGGTGCTATGCAGCCGATGACTGCAGATAAGGCAAAGATCTATTCATTGTTCACTTTCACTTCACTGAATTGCAAATTTTGATTCATCTTGTTTTGGCAGGTTAATGAATTTAAGAAGTATATTGAAGATATGGCATCAGCTAGCCTTCGCTGCATTGCTTTTGCATATAGACATTTTAATCTGGAAAATATTCCGAATGAAGAGCAGAGGAATGACTGGCTATTGCCTGAGGATGATCTAATTCTTCTTGCTATTGTGGGGATGAAAGTAGGTCCTAAAGATTGCACTTGCAATTATCTAAATGCTATTGTTGTTTCCTATAGTTAATATTACAATTTACATGTGCTTATATAGTCCTTCCTTACCATGGCCAAAACTACTGGTAGCGTTGGCAAGTGGCACTGAAGGACAGTATGTACGACAAGTGCTGTATGGTGCCCAACCATTGTATATGGCTTGGCATGACATATGCAATTGTAATATATGTCTATTGCTTGCCAGTAGGTATTGGTGTCATAGTGGTTGATCTTTGGTTGTAACTTTTCTGAAGTTCTACTTGTTATTTCTTCAGGAGGAGAAATTTGATTCTTACTTTATTGAGTAAAAATTGGAGTTACCGAATATTCTTGATGTAAAGTTTGTATCCAATCCTAAAAATATACGTACAGATGAGGACTAAGACTTCGGTGAATCTAAAGTTAATTGAAGTTGCTAAGTTAGAAGTTGTTTTGTCCAGTATCGTATATTCCTATGTGAATCAGAAAGCAATCAGAAGTTGCAAGTTAAGTTGTTTGTACTTCATGATGAATGCCATCACTTGAAATCTGATGTATTTCAAGTCATGATCTGTCTTGGAAGTTGCAATAATTGCAGGCACCTACCATATCTTTACTTTTTTTAATTCAAACAGCTTATTTTAGATTTTTCTGACTCAGGATCCTTGTCGCTCTGGAGTTAAAGAAGCTGTAGACTTATGCACTCATGCAGGTGTGAAGGTATCTCTTTAACTTGTGCAAAAAATTAACTGTTATAATGCATTTCTACATCATCATGCCCTTGGAAACTGATGTGACCTTGAATCATAATGTTGAGGTCATGCTGGTTGATATGAGCTTTCTTTTACCATTTTGCAACTTTTTATTGTAAAATTGGCAGTGTAACTTTGACCTTGAATGGATTGCAATGTGAAATCATAGTTGCAAATCTAGACTTGGATAATCATCTGAACATCACTCATAGAGAACCGTCATTTATGGGACGGTTATTTTAATTTGAACATCTTATTGGTAATACATTTGGATCCATTTCCTTCATTATAGTCAGGAAGAATGTGGTTTCAGACATGTTGTAATGTGTTCTGAGCTTCTTTTATTCTTGATCAAGTAGGTTCGCATGGTCACTGGAGACAATCTTCGGACAGCTAAAGCCATAGCATTAGAGTGTGGGATACTAAAGGATGCTGATGCTCCTGAACCAATTCTAATTGAGGGAAGAACATTCCGTGCCAAGACTACTGCAGAAAGAGAAGAAATTGCTGAGAAGATACAAGTAAGACAACAGTTATCCCACCACTTGAAGTTCTCTTAGAGATTTTTACACTAAATGACAAATGCCATATGAGTCATAAGATGTAATACTAGATGCTTTATGGAGAGTACAACATACCTTTTATATTTCAACTAGATGAGTTACAATAATGTCAAACATGTGTTTCCTTAAATTGCTTTACATCCTTGTGCTCTTTCCAGAATCTAAAACTTTTTTGTTTTGTTCCTTTTTCCTTCTTTTTCTTTCTTTCTGTTACTTTTGGTGGGATTGAGTGGAAGGGCAGGGGGATAGGAAGCCGAGGCTCTATTTTATCAGTGATATTAATTGTGCTATTTTATAGTGTTAAAAATTATGTTAGATACTTAAATGCATGTTTGATGCTAATGAAGTTCTTTGATTCTTTAAGTGTCAACTTCAATAATGACAATTGAGTTGGACTTTGGTGTCGACACTTAATTTTGCAACAAAACTTACATAACTACTGAAAAATTATTACTCTTCTATTTGCCCCCATATCATTTGTTTATCTTGTGTGAAACACCAATTATAACTTATTATAACTTTGCACTGGATTCATTTGTCCATATTTGTAAAATACTATTTTTTCTCTCATTATTAAAGCAAGTGTGATACAATTAAGTTACATCCCATAAAGCATATTAATTATTTCTTAATTCCTTCTTCAAGGAAGATATATTTTGATATATTTTTGGACAGATAATATTAATTATTGTTAAAATATTTTATTGATAGGCCTCATTTGTAGGTTATTCAACCATGATAAAGCTTCTTTGTAAGGATGAAATATCTAATTAAATTCAAAATTTATTACCTTTTTTCCTTGAAATCTTCAATTAAGCTTAAATTTTGTCTCCATTTTATTTGGCTTCCATTTTTGTTCTATTAGGGTAATTTAGGGGTTTAAATAGGTGCTCGGGTGAGGTGAGGCAAGGCCTGAGCACCTCAAGCCTTGACCAGGTTGTCATGAACGGTCGTTATGCACCCGCAACAACATCGTTTAACGAACTGTTCGTCGCTTTTGCATGCTTGTACAGATGCTTGGCAACATGCTTTGACTTAGTTTTGTGTGTTTTGCTTGTAAAACTGTAAGCTCGAATAGGTTGCAGTGCTGCAGTGCAACTGTTCGTCGTGTCAGGCAAAACTGCCCCAAAATGGGTCCGTTTTGACATGCCACGGCCTGTTTTCTACAGACCGTAGCTACACGCGAAACGTCAACCATCTCAGTACCTTGGAAACCCCTTGGTGCCACCAGGGGGGATGGGGTTTCGGGGTAGTGTCAAGCGTTGAACAATTTTCACGAGTTCACACATTAACTTGACGGGAACTTGCCTTTGCGCCCAACACCCGGTGAGCAGTTGTTTGTGGACTTGCAACTGTTCGCTTAACCTTCTAAAGTCATTGTTTTCTCTTTTCTCTTTTCTCTCTCTTGCACTCAAGGTGCTCGTTGAATTGCTTGTAAAGCTTTCCTCTTCGCGAGACGTCGGACTTAACCGTCGCTCGTTTTTAGACTAATCAACTTTCTGTTTTACAGGTCCTTCGGGACCTGTATGAGGTTGCAACTAGGCTGACCCTTTGAGGACGCATATGTCACAAGGGCGCTTCATGACTTAGGCAATCCCAACTAAGTCTAAGAAGTTGGCACAAGGGTGCTACCCAACGGAGCTGAGCAGACCGAGTACTTGGTGAAGTGGCGAAAGCTTCCCCGAACTGAAGCCAGTTGGGAGCCTGAAGATGCCTTACAACATGAAGAAGCAGCCACTAAAGCCTACCAGCAAGCGTCGACGAGGGCATCAATAGTTTAAGTGGGGGAGAATGTCATGAACGGTCGCTGTGCACCCGCAACAACTTCGTTCCATGAACCGTTCGTCGCTTTTGCATACTTGTACAGATGCTTGACAACATGTTTTGCTTTGGTTTTGTGTGTTTTGCTTGTAAAAATATAAACTTGATCAGGTTGCAGTGCTATAGTTCGACCGCTCGTCGCGCCTGACAAAACTGCCCCAAAATGGCTTTGTTTTCATGTGCCACGATCTGTTTTCTACAGACCGCAACTGCACACGAAACGTTAGCCATCTCAACACCTTGGAAAACCTCGGGTGGCACTAGGGGGGATGGGGTTTTGGGGTAGTGTCGGGCATTAAACAATCTTCATAAGTTCGTACGTTAACTTGACAAGAACTTGCCTTCGCTCTCGACACCCGGTGAGCAGTTGCTTGCGGACTTGCAACTGTTCGTTCAACCTTCTAAAGTCCTTGTTTTCTCCTTTTTCTCTTCTCTCTCTTGTACTCAAGGTGCTCGCTGAATTACTTGTTAAGCTTCCTTCTTCGCAAGATGTCGGGATTTGTTCGTCGCTCATTTTCAAACTAATCAACTTTCCTTTTTACAGGTCCTTCGGGACCTGTACGAGGTTACAACTTGGTTGACCCTTTGCGGATGCATATGTCGCAAGGGCGTCTCATGACTTAGGCAATCCCAGCTAAGTCCAAGAAGTTGGCGCAATGGTGCTTCACGACTTTGGTAACTTCAGCTAAGTCCGTAACTTTGTCGCAAGGGTGCCTCACGACTTAGCAATTCTAGCTAAGTCCGTGACAAGGCGGTGCACTTCGGTGAGGCATCGCTTGGGCGGTCGTTGAACTCTGGCGCCAAGTGCCTCGGGCGAGTGCTTGGTTGAAACAGAGTAATCGAACTAGTACCTTAGTTGGTTCGGTCGAACAGTAGCTCGGTCGAACAGTAGCTTAGTTGGTTCGATTGAACCAACTAAGCTACATAATGTTCCCTCCCCAGAGCCGTAAACCCTACTTCGTGCGTAGTCGTTGCCACCATCGTCGTTGCCTAAGCCGCTGAAGCTTCCTCTACTGCCAACGGATTGGTTCGAAAGTCTAGTTTTCGTGCGTCGTTCCCTTTGTCGTCGTTGCTTTTGTGTACAACTTCTTTCACCGTCAAGGGAGAGGACTAAAGCTTCCTCTGTCCACAACATCGTTTGCAGCTTTTGTCATGGTTGTTGTTGCTATCCGAAGCTTTCTTCGTCATTGCTACCGTCGTCCGCAAGTTTCTCCGCCATTGCCAACGTCGTCTGAAAGTTCCTCCGCCACCGTCGCCCTCTCTTTCCCCACTTTCCATCGTCGGTGACTCCTCTCCCCTCTTAACTACTGTTAACAATAGATTAAATACTATTAACAGTAGATTATTTACTATTATTTTCATATAATAGTCCCTATTTAAATTTTAACTCTGCTAATCTCTATTTATTTAGAATTGTTATTAGGGTTTCAGGATTAATGACAAGTGTACAAGGCTATTCAGAAGATTTATCTAAAAAATTCAAGAAAGGATCATGTTTGAAAATACAATTATTTAAAGGATCCTTTCAATTTAATGTTATATTTTTATTTATATAATCATATTTATCAATTATATTATATATTTTTATATTTTAATATTTCAGAGCTCCTCGCTTCACTCGATTGGGCGCTTAGCACCTTGGGCATTTTGAGATCTTAGCGTCTTTTGCCACCTAGCACTTTTTAAATCACTCGGGTAATTAATGTCCAAATAATTAGGATATTATGGCTTGTTGTCTGGTAACTAATGTTGAATTATAATAGATATTACCATATAACAACTTATGATATGTCCAAACGATGTTCTAAACTAATAAAATATATTCATTAAAACGTAAAAAAAAGGATCATGCAGCATATTCTATGTTTGGAAAAATAATTTCTTGTTAACTTGCCTCCAAATGTCTTCAAAAACTCTTAAGAGAGTGTCACTTAACCAAAGCCTTGTATTCATGTATAGGTGATGGGAAGGTCATCCCCAAATGATAAGCTGCTGCTTGTGCAAGCATTGAGGAGAAGAGGTCATGTGGTTGCTGTAACAGGAGATGGCACTAATGATGCTCCTGCATTACATGAGGTGTGCAATATCCTCTCTGGTTCTGAAGTTATGATTTAGAGGAATCGATTACTTAACTGTACATTTGGTTTCAGGCAGATATTGGGCTTGCAATGGGCATTCAGGGAACAGAAGTAGCTAAAGAAAGCTCTGACATCATTATATTAGATGATGATTTTACATCAGTTGTAAAGGTATATCTTCCTTTTAAGGTGATATCTGAACTAGAGCTGCCAAATTTATAATGAGATATTCACTTCTTTTGTTGTTGTTAGGTCGTCCGGTGGGGTCGTTCTGTGTATGCAAATATTCAGAAATTTATACAATTTCAGCTCACTGTCAATGTTGCTGCACTTGTGATTAATGTTGTTGCTGCTTTTTCCTCAGGCGAAGTTCCTTTAAATACTGTTCAGGTTATATATATTCCTTTCATGCTCAACTCCATGTCTACAAAACACAATGATAGCTGAAGTCACATGCAGCAATTATGATTTTAAATGTGCTTGTCAAATTGTTAGATTATTTTAAACTTAGGAGAGAGATAATACAAGGTTGTAGAATCCAGGCTATGAAAACTGGCTACTACAATACCAGGCTATGATACCTGTCTACTACGATATTAAAAATAAAATTTCTATTACATTCCTTTGGTTGCAACTGTTCCTTCCTGTTTCTTCATTCTGAATTGTTTAATTGCCTTCACAGCTTCTGTGGGTTAATCTTATCATGGATACACTTGGAGCACTTGCACTAGCAACTGAACCACCAACTGACCACCTTATGGACAGGACCCCTGTTGGGCGGAGGTTAGAAATGCTTTAGTAGTAGTGCCATTCTTTTTTTAGCTTGAGAAAATTTTATTTTCTAACCAAGTTTCTTTTTGTTTTCAACTCTTTTGACTAATGTAGTTGTAATAATTCTGGTTGCCTTATATTTGTTTATGAGAGAAATGCAATTGGCAAGGAACATTTTAATTCAAAATTCTGCCTATAAGGAAATTAGAAGCTGCAGTTATCATGATTGTCAAATACAGGATTTGTTTAAGTCTGCGTACATGTAATCTGGCTGTCAAACGGAAAAACTGAATAACATGATTGAATGTGCAGTCAGTTAAGGGACATTTACATGGCTTCCTGGAACCTGTTCTAGAATTTTATTTCGGTAGCAGCTTTTTTACATCTCTCATGCTTTCAAATCCAAAATTTCATGGTTTGTGAGGATATACTGTTAAAACTTGGACAATATCATACTGCAAGAAATTATGTACACTTGACAACTGGCAGGAGTAACCCATGATAGGACCCTACCAGTTGAAATGATTTTGCCACCAGCCTGTTTGGCCATAGCTGGTATAATAACTCGACTTGACAAGTGATGGGCATAATTTACTTGGCTATCTCGGGATAGGCAGAATGAACAGTTTATATTACGAACATCCATTGCACCAAGGAAGGTATCATTTGAGATGTCTGAAAATATACTTTATTTCTCATTTTGTATGCATGTTGGTGATGCTATCTAACAAGGACTTTCCTTCTCATAATTTGCCAGTATACTTTATCTTATTAATTTACTGCAAAAGATGTTGACTTAGTCTCCTCCAAGAGTTCGCTCTGTTGTAGAGAATCTGGTCTCCTCTATGAGTTATGTGCTCTTTTAGGATAATGAAATATGTATATAGATATCCGATTGGTTAATATATTATTGCACAAGTGATAGGTCTTAGTTTCAAGTGCACATGTGAGCATCATATACACCATTTAATATAATGGATATTTTTTCTAATTTTTTTTTAAATGTATGTAGACTTGCTCAAAGCATCCGGTAGCTATTTTATGCCTAGTTATTTAATGCTTCGTGGATTAGTTTCACCAAATTTACCTCTCTAGAGCAACAATTTCAATAGGCGCTCAAACGCTGGCCTAGGCGCTCAGGCGAGGTGAGGCGAGGCCCGAGCACCTCGTTTAATGTCCAAGCGGTGTGCTTCAAAGAGGCATTGCCTGGGCGCTCACTCGAGCTCTTGCCTCGCTCAAGTGCCTTGTTTAATGTCCAAGCGACGCGCTTCAAAGAGGCATCGCCTGGGCACTCGTCCGAGCCCAAGCGTCGGGCACTTCAGGCGAGCACCTGGGTTAACCCAGGTGATCGAACCAGCGTTATAGGTATGGTTCGATCGCATTTGTGTTCGTTGGTTTAATCAAACCAACTAAAGAACTAATATTAGCCTCTTAGCATGCCTCTCGCGACTTCCCAAACCCTAACCCTGCTTGCGATTTCGCTGCCGACATTTCCTCTCTCCGTTGTCGTTGCCTCTCTCCGCTATCGTTGCTCTTCGCTGCTGCTGCCACTGTCGCTGCTCGCCGCTGCCGCTACCGTTGTCGCTGCCACCGCTACCGCTGTCGCTGCTACTATCGCCGCTCGTCACTGCTACTACCTCTACTGCTGGCACTGTCGTCGTTGCTGCTATCGTTGCTCACTGCTACCATTGCCACTGCTCTCAATCAGCAGTCTCGATGTTTCTCTTACTCTCTTCTCACATCAACTCGACTTAGTATACTGTTAACAGTATATTAACAGTATATTGTAAACCGTGTAATGATAACAATATTTTTTATTTATTAGATTAATAATATATTATTTGATTTTAATACTGTTAATTTTTATTTATTTGAAATTATTGTTAGGGTTTCAAGATAAATGACAAGTGTACAGAGCAACTCAATAGATTCTCCAATGACATCAAAAAAAGATCCTGTATAGAAGTATAATTATTTAAAAGATTCGAAAGATCCTAATGTAGTGACTTACATCTTCTATGATAAAACTACTAAAGATGGTATTTTTCGTGCAAAACAATATCTAATAGGAAATTTTAAGAATTCAATAGTTTGCAAGGATCATATTAAATAATTGTATCATATTTTCAATATTTAATATCATATTTTTTTATTTAAATAATTATATTTATTAATTATATTGTATATTTTTATATTTTAGTGTCTTGCTTTGCTCAGGCTAACGCCTAGCGCCTCGAGCGTTTTTGGAGCTTGGCTCTTTTTGATGCCTAGCGCTTTTTAAATCACTGTTCTAGAGATTTATCTAAATATTGGTTGTTGTTTATTATTCATTAGCTTCTGTGTTACTGCTTTTTTGTTGCTAAAAGTGTTTACTGCATCATAAAATGTGGGCCTTAATTAATAGTTCTGTATACAAGTGGTTATGACTATGGAAGTAGTTCTGTATAATTGCTAAAAGTGTTTTCATGCTTCTAAATCCGTTGCATGCACTGTTTTGGTCTGTATGTTTATTTATCTTTATTTCTTGCATGATAAATATTCTTTACATCTTTAATAGCCAAAATTCTGAAGCCTCTTGAAATCCCAAGCCTTTCCTTGATCATCAAGCTTTTTATCTTTTGCGTCATTAAGTCACATAGGCCACCGAGGTGCTTTCTTTGTTTTTTTCATTCTGACAATCATTAAGCATTTTTGTGTCGTGATTGATGACTGCTGATGAGTTTCCTGTATTACATGATAGGGAACCTCTTATTACAAATATTATGTGGAGGAATCTTATGGTTCAGGTTTGTTCAGTTCAATTCCTGCTGTATCATTGACTTGGGAGAAAATTTGATTGCACACCATGTGGTTTTGCAAAGATTATATTTGAACTCTCTTTCATTACAAAGGGAGAGTTTGTTGTGATTTTTTGCATAAACATTGGGTGCCAAAGAAGTAATAACTGGTTGTCTGACTAATTGCAGGCTTTGTATCAAATCACAATCCTCCTTGTACTAAACTTTGGTGGTAGAAGTATCTTGCATTTGAAGAACGATACTCGAGCCCACGCCGACAAAGTCAAAAATACCTTTATATTCAATACCTTTGTCCTTTGTCAAGTAAGCGCATATCAGTTCTTGCAGCGGTAGCATTCAATATCTGTTGGTCATACTGGTCTTCTAATTCGTTTGATGAGTTAAAAATGCAGATATTCAATGAGTTTAATGCTCGAAAACCAGATGAAATTAATGTCTTTAGTGGAGTCGCCAGAAATCACCTCTTTATGGGGATAGTTGGCGTAACTGCTCTTCTTCAGGTGAGTGAAGTGTTCATTTTGATTCAACTTGGATTTTTCTAAGTCTTGAATTAATTTGCACCCAGGCTTAATGAAAATTTAATGATTTTGCTTCAAGGTTTTACATCCACGCCTTCTCATTCAGCAACTTCATGACTTTCTTACTCTCTTCTCCAATTGAGCACCTCTTCACCATATTGATGGGCTTCTTTCATGCCCAGAAAACGAGAACCAAAATAAAACTGTTTTTTCACTTCCATTGGAAAATTTAAAAACACGTTTGGTTTGGTTGTTATTCCAAGCAGAAAATAGTCTTCTCTGTTCCAATGTGCTGCTTTTTCTTCTCTCTAGGTATTGATTATCGAGTTTCTTGGGAAGTTTACTTCGACTGTCAGGCTTAACTGGAAGCTGTGGTTGGTTTCAGTTGCCATTGGTATTACAAGGTAAGTAATCAAAGTCTTCACCCACAAGTTACGGAGTCTTACAAATATCAAAACTCATATTGCTCTTTTGGTTTTTGGTTCCCCCCCCCCCCCCCCACCCCACCCCGACTTATGGCAGTTGGCCGCTGGCAATTATTGGGAAGCTGCTCCCAGTACCCAGAACTACGCTTGCAGAATATTTTAGAAGGTGCTCCTCGGGCAGGAGACAAGAAGGTACATGTCATAGTTGTTTACTCTTACGTGATGTTTGTGGCTGCTGATGCATTATGTTTAGCAGATGATGGGACGGCACAGGAGAGCTCCACTGCTCATCCATAATTGTGCTCGGAGATGGTGAGATGTGACTACGGCCCCTCTGATTTCCGGACACCACTGACTGCCACGTACTCTTCGAACTCTGCTGCGGACATGCTTATTCTGTGGTAAACTGGTTTGTGTAACACAGCCTGAGATCCAAAATCAGTTAATCGGATGTTTTCGTTTTTAGAAATTGCAGTGTAGAAGCCCGTCCGTGTAAGCGCAAGGGAGGGCAGAGCGACGTAGGATTTGAGTAACGGAGCAATTATTTTAATACAAGAATAGAATGAGGATAATAATAATAAATGAGATCGAATACTTATTAGATGACTAGTACTTTTCTTCGTACGGGGTCGTATGTAGGAGGCTGATGGAATCGTGCGAGCGTGTGTTGTGATAAGTACGTTTCATTCATATGTAACGAGGAAAAATCAGAGCGTCACGTGCAGATAATATAATCATCATGTATGTATACATACACGTGTGTATATATGTATATCACGTGTATATATATATATCTATGTATATGTATATATATATATATATATATATATATATATATATATGTATGTATTTATTTATTTATATTATGATATTCATGGATCGTGAAATGAGAATCGAATTGTGATGAGATCACGATAATGAGATCAATTCTCCTTTAAACACATATCCTAAATAATCATAGTCATTCGTTACTCAAGAGAGACATTTAGATATTCAAACAGATTGGTATATTATATACCTATACATATTATGGATGTGGCTGTTCTCGTAGTTGCTCGTGTGGGGACACTCGGGCTATAAAGCAGGTGCTAATTGGAGAATGAGTTCACTAATTGAGTTGCTCACAAAATACTAGATGGTCCTTAAACTTGTATTTGGTCTATAGTCCTAGTGGTGTTTCTGGTCCTTAAACTTGAGATATCAAGGATGTTTTATATGAGTACTCCACTCTTTGATATCAGACTTATATATTTGAATGTTCCAGATCTAGCATAACCGGTGATCGAAAGTGGCGACCAATCTTACGAGGACTATTGATTGTCGATAGAGGATCGTCCACTTTCGGCATCATAAGAGTAATATCTCATATGTTTTTGCTTAGACAAATTCATAACCAGGGTCATTTAGATTAAGAGAGAGAGAAAGAGTTCTCTAGGAGAATTCGATTAGAGCGAGACTCGAGTAGAAACTATATGGGCATGATAGTACCATGCCCGGTATATGGTATCTAGGATATTAGATGGATGAGAGATTATAAATACACGGTAACTAAGGATAAATAGGTCAAATGGATTGGATTCTCTAGTATCATCTAGGGATTGCGACGTAATGGTTTAGTACATCAGCCAGAAGGGTTCTGATAGATATGACTCACAACCAGTTCGATATTGGGCCTAGAGGGTCACACACATATGGTAGGCATGGTGACGAGTAGATATTCGAATATGAGATATCCACCATAGCCCCTATCTTATTGGATATCCAATAAGCCTCTGAATTATTGGATCCTATGGATGAGATCAAATAAGAGCCAATGAGAGATTATTGGATAGAGATCTAGTAATCTAAGAGGCTAGGGTAGTTGGTATTGAATCTTGGATTTTGATGATGAAACCAATTGATAGTATTCATGATTTAATCTGTGTTTTGAGTGACACAGGAAGCTTCGATCAGAGAGAGACAATTAAAGTAGGAAGAATCATGTTGGGCCAAAGAAAAATACATCAAAAGATTGGACATCGCGTTGGAGGAATCGTCGACGTATCGATAAGGCTTCGGGTTATGGTTTCAAGCATCAGACCAAGAAGAGCATATATCGGAGTTGCGGAGGTCAACTGGCCAATTGGGCAATAGGCCGCAAGAGAGGACGATGCGCCAAAGAATCAGACGAAACGTCGATGGACCAATGACATACCAAACAACATGATTCATGCTTAGTAATAATTGTCTAGATCGAAGTGTGTTTTATGTGTGAATGATTAATTACGATAGCAAGGCATAAAGCAAAATGAAGTTTTGGAGTCAAGAACACGATTTCGTTAGGAGTTCAAGAGTTTGTCGGAAGTCCGGACGTTCGTCGAAAGTTCTATCGGAATTAACCGAGAAGTCTAGGAGCTTGCCAAAGAAGCTCATCAGAACTCTCTAAGAAGATCGTTGTGAAGCCCAAGAGCTTGCTGGGAGTTCACTGGAACATTGCCGAGAGATCGTCGGAAGTTTGCCGGAAGATCGCCGAAAGCTCGCCGGAAGAAACCTAGACTTACAAACTTTGTTTAGCTTAGTAAATATCTTAAAATTCATAGTTAGCACATAATTGAGATTAGAATTGGGCCAACCCAATTAGGGGATAGTTGAGCCCAAGTTTGAGCTGTGTTGGGCCTAGAGAAAGACCCAAACAATGACCAAACATATGAAATCGTCGTGGCACAGTCTCCGAGACTATGTCAAGCGGTGGTACCGCCAGACTAGGTGGTGGTGGTACTACCCAAATTCAGGCTGCAGGCAATGGTACCGCCCAATGTAGCTGGTGGTATCGCCCGTACCTTGAAATTTTGGGGATTTTAATTTTGGCTCCATTTTTTAAGTCATTTGGGGTCTATAAATACCCTAGCTATTCTTGCATGGATAAGGATGGAAAGTGAACAAAAACTCTATGTTTCTAGAGTTGAAAACTTTTGTAAAGTATAGAGTTTCTCCTCTTAAAGTTTAGAGACCATTATATAGGAGAGTGTGAAGGAAGTTTTGTAAAAAGGGGGTGTAAAGGTTCTCTCCTTAGCCTGCAAAAGAAGAATAGAGTTGTAAGAAGGAGGTTGATCTTTGCCTATTAAAGGAAGATCGTTAGTGGATGCCGGTGGCCTCGACGGAAGAGGAATCAGTAGAGTAGATGTAGGTCATGACGACCAAACCACTATAACTTGGTTTGCATTTACTTCTTACAATTTACATTTACTATAAAGTGCCCTTCTTTACTCTCCTTACTTTACATCCACTACACTCTTCCGTATGCTTTCATGCTAACATATTTTGAAACAGGTTTAATCGCAACGAGATTTTTTAAACTGACATGATTTTTACCGCTGCACTAATTCACCCCCCCTTCTTAGTGCCGACTCGTTCTTAACAATAGGTATCAGAGCCAGGTTTTTCTCATTTGGTATAACACTCAAAGAGAAATAACTCTTTTCAGCTTTCAAGAGGGTCACTCTCTCATTTGTCCTCCGACGTTCAATGGGATAGACTACACATATTAGAAAACTTGAATAAGAGTTTTCTTGCTTTTGTTAAATCTCAATTTATGGAATATAGTCGAATTTGGTTTTCAAAAGTCTTTCTCTTCCAATAAACAATTGGAATGAGTTGGAGAAGAAGACTTTATCTTTAAATGCAAAGGCTATAAATGTCTTATTTTGCGCTTTGGATAAAACTGAGTTTAATCGGGTTTCTACTTGCGAAATGACTTTCGATATATGACATACTCTTGAAATCACACACAAATGTACTAGTAGAGTAAAAGATTCTAAGATAAATCTTTTAATGCATGATTTTGAACTTTTTCGAATGAAGCCAAGCGAAATCGTTGTTGACATGTGCACCCATTTTACGGATGTCATCAATGGTTTAAAAGCTCTTGGTAAATGCTTTTCTAATTTTGAACTCGTTAACAAGATCTTAAGATCTCTTTCTAAAAATTGGGAATCAAAAGTAACGACAATACAAGAAACAAAGGATTTAAATAAATTTTCACTTGAAGAACTCATCGGGCCCTTAATGACCTATGAAATGACTCATAATGTACTTAACGAACATGAGAACCACCTTCTAAAGAACAGGACGGATTTGGCACTTCGAACAATGGAATACCACTTGAGTAATGACTCAAGCGATGATGATGATGACCTTGAACTTCTCATAATAAATCTTAAAAACCTCTTAAAACAAGAATCAAAGAATAAAAACAAACTTAAAAAGAATGTAACTACTTGCTATGAACACAAGAAGAGAGAACCACTTTGGGATGAATCGAGCTCATCCGAAGATGAGGAGAAAATCAACAAATGCAAAGTGGCAAACTACGTCTTAATAGCTTTTGACAATGAGGTAATCAAAATCCCCTTAGTTTATTTCGAAATTACATGATGCTTTTCATGAGTTAATTTTAATTTAGTTTTAAAAAATATTTTTCTTGAAAATTGCATGTTTAATAGTATAATGAAAATGCTAAAAAATTAGGGATCATGCTTTTCCTTTTCTAAGCTAATTTTGAAAATGATTATAAAAATTGCATGTTTAATGATGTAATGAAAATATTAAATGTTTTGAAAAAATGCTTGATGTTTTAATAAAATAATGTAATGATGATTTGATATCATGCTTAATGAGTTTGTCTTTCAAAATTATGCATGATGATTCTAGTGATTTATGGATTATCGATCTTTGTACCATAATAAAAGTTACTTTTTTTGTTTTAAAAATGATGTATTTTTTGATATGGCATAAAAGAAAAAGGTATGCTTATATGAAATAATGTAAGTATCATGCTTGACGATTTTATATTTAAATTATGTATGATGATTTGAAGTAATGATTTGATATCATGCTTAATGAGTTTATTTTTCGAAATTATGCATGATGATTCTTGTGATTTATGGATTATCCATTTTTACCATAATGAAAGTGACTTTTTCAGTTTTAAACATGATGCATATTTTTGTTTGATATAAATGACAAAGGCATGCTCATATGAGATAAATCACATGAATTGAAACAACTATAAAGAGGAAAATATTTTTCTTGATTTTTTTTTTTAATCTCTTGAACTATGAAGGTGATTTTGATGGTTTGAATTTGAATAATTTTTTTTTATCCAAATCATGATCTTGATTCCTTGATATTTACAAATTAAGATTTATTATGAATCAAGATTTTTCATTAATCATTCTTCTACGATTCTACTTGGTATTTTCTTAAGAGGAAATTTTCTAAATAAATCATGATTTTTCTTATGAGTTCTTGGATTTATTACTTAAGATTTTTTTAAAATCAAGATCTCTTCTTTGTACTCCTACAATTTTTATTCTTATTATTTTATTTAAAGAATAGATTTACTATATAAATAATATCTTTTGGTATTCAAGTGGTCTTATCTTTCATGACATTATTTCTTTGTATTTATGGCTTGTATGTCTTGAAATGATTGAAATATTTTACACTATTATGTTCTTCCCTTATTCTTTCTTGTTTACAATGACAAAAGAGGGAAAGAAAATAGCTAGCATCCCAAGAGAACCAATATTGCTAGCTTGAATGATAAACTTAGATATGTTAGAACTCCTAAATGTATAAATTCTTCTTATATATTTTTTAGATCATGATATTGATTTCTCGAATTTTAGACTTGATCTTTCATTTTTGATGATTGAAATAATGATTGGAATATTGATATAATTATGAATGATGATTTGGTATTATGCATGTAATACTTCAACTTATGATAATGATGCATGCAATGTTGAAATATTCATGATGAAAAATTATTTTGACATTTATGACTTGATTATTCATCTTTGTTATTTATCCTTGTCATGATTTGAAGATTATAATAAAAGAAAATGAATTACACTATTATATTGTTATTCCCCTCTTTTTACCAATGACAAAGGAGGAGAAAGAATTGATAGCATGCACATCACGAAAAGAGGCAAACTTGCTAGCTTGCTCATCTCAAAAAAGAAGCAAGAAGTGCTATCTTGCAAATCTCAAAAGAAGCAATATTTACTAAGTTGCACATTTCAAGAAGATACAAAAATAGTCTATCTTGCACATGTCAAATGATGTAAAATTTTGCTAATTTCATATGAGTAAAATTGCTAGCATGCATACTCTAAAATGATATAAATTTGCTAACTTGCATGATGTAGAACTTGCTATCTTGAACATTACCAAGAAGTGTTATCTTATCTATCTCAAGAAGCAAAATATGCTAACTTGTGCATCTAGAAAAATTTACAAACTTGCAAAACTTAAAATTTGTTAGCTTGTATATTGTAAACTTGCTATCTTACTACCTTGCATATCTACAACTTGATAGCTTGCATGTTCTAATATGATGTGGCACTTGCTAAATTTGCTAGCTTGCATGATGATTAAACTTGAGATTTATTATGCAATGATTTGAACGATAATATCTCAAACACTGGATAGTTGGACTTCTCCTTTTTGTTGATGACAAAGGGGGAAAAGTATGATGTTATGCATAAGTTTATGATAATATGTTCCTTGGATTTTTGAATCCAAGAGTTCTATCAATATGACATATCGAAAGGGAGATTTTGGTTAAACTCCATTATCAATTGGTTGTCATCATAAAAAAGAGAGAGATTGTTGAATATCAGATTTTGATAATGAAACCAATTGATAGTATTCATGATTTAATCTACATTTTGGGTGGCGCAAGAAGCTTTGATCAGGGAGAGACAATTAAAGAAGGAAGAATCATGTAGGGCCGGAGAAAAACACGTCAGAAGATTGGACGTAGCGTTGGAGGATTGGTCGACGTATCGATAGAAGGCTTCGGGCCATGGTTTCGGGCATCGGACTAAGAAGAGTGGATATTATGCCAAGGATATCGAAGTTGCATAGGTCAATTGGCCGATTGGGTAATAGGCCACAAGAGAGGACGATGCACCGAAGAATCAGACAAAGCATCGATGGACCAATGACATGTCGGACAACATGATTCATGCTTAGTAATAATTGTCTAGATTGAAGTGTGTTTTATGTGTATATGATTAACTACGATAGCAATGCATAAAGCAAAATGAAGTCCCAGAGTCAAGAACGCGATTTCGTTGGGAGTTCAAGAGTTCATCGGAAGTCCGGACGTTCTGTCACGGACTTAGCTGGTTTTGCCTAAGTCGTGCGACACCCTTGCGTGTCCGTCCACAAAGGTCAGCCTCCCCGAAGCCTCCTATGTCTCTTAGGACCCACAAAAGAGAGAACGGGTTAGAAAAAACGCCTCAATCGGGATCCACAAGCAAACATCTCCGAAAAACACTTCATAGACAATGCAAATTATAAACAGACTTTACAAGCTCTGAACAGTTGCACAACAAAAGGGTAAAATGGTCCATTATAGACCGAAAATCACTCACACGTGTCCATATGACACAACCTTTATTTACAAGCCTAAAGCGACCACCAACCTAACTGAAATGAGACTATTAAGCCTTTGGTCGTCCCTCTATATGCTGTACAAAGCATGAACATACCAAAAGACACGGACATATATAAGCATTACATCAAACATCCTGTTTAGAAGTTTGTTCGTGACATTCTCCCCCACTTATTCCTTCGACGTCCTCGTCGAAGCCTTTGTCGACACTGCAACTCCTCGCCTTTGCTGAGTCTTCAATCTTCTGCTCCAGCTGCAATGCGTCTCTTGGCTCCCAGCTGCTCTCTGTTGCTGTCTTTGAGTAGTCGAACCTTTGATCTGCCATGTTGCTTCAACTCACCAATGACTCTGACTCTGGTGTGTGGTTGGCTGAGTTGTGTTGATCCTTGTTGATTCCTGCGGATCCTCCAAATGAAGGAAAAGACCATCCTTACTGCACCAGTCTCTCAAATGCCTCATGCTGTTTGAACTAGGTGGATGCTTGTTGGAGCTTTTAACGAGCATCGTCTTGCAAACTTCTGAAGTTTTGGGTCCTTCCTCCACAAAATTTACTCTCTGACTCTTCTTTCACTTAGTTGTCACATCTAAGTAGGTTCACATCACTTCCACTTTCGATTGGCATTTCGTTGGGAAATGAAGCGGACAATCTACTCTCAGTAACACTGATCACCGTTGGTAAGGATTTGACAACTATTGTCTTCCATTATCTTCGAAGGGTCTTTGAACATATGCAGAGCTCCTCTGCTGGATAGATAAGAGAATTGGGGTACTCGGTTTTGCCCATTCTCTTAAGAGTTGAGAAGGCAAAGGTTACTTGACTTCACCCGCCTCCTCGAGGTTGTACTCCATGCATCGAGCTGGTTACTAGCCTTCGCCTGCTCTTTGCTCACACTTCTGAAGCACTTGAAGTGTTTGCACTCCTTGCGTTGAGTTAGCTACTATGATTCATCTTCTCAATGCCATCAAACTTCTAGAATGCCGGAAGTTTTCACCCCAACTTGGAGTAATTCTCTAATAAATTTGGTCGCCTCTGGGATTATACCGTCTTCTCCATCAACCCTGTAGCTTACTCCCCTGAGTAGCGAAGGTACAGCACCGCGTACTGCCTGCTTCGTGTTGAATCTTGGATTTTGATGATGAAGTCAATTGTCATTTGTTATCTAATCTATATGTTGAGATAAGTGTGCAGGATTAACTACGATGAAAGTAAGACATGCAGCAGGAGTTGCGCCGGAGTCAAGACAATGATCACGTTGGGAGTTCGAGAGTTCGACGGAAGTTCGGACAGTCGTCGGAGGTTCTACGGGAACAAATCCGAGAAGTCCATGAGCTTGCCAAAGAAGCTCGTCGGAACTCGCCAAGTGGATCGTCGTAAGCCCAAGAGTTTGTCGGAAGTCCGCAGAAGCATCACCGAGGGTTCATCGGATGTTGACGGAAGTTCGCCGGAAGCTCGCCGGAAGAAGCGATTGACGCACCGGAGCAAGTTGCAGTAAATGTCTTAGGGAATATCATAGTTAGCACATTGATTAAGTTGGAAATGGGAGGTGATCCCATTAACTTAATCTTGGGGCAATTGGGCCCCTGAAAAACCCAAATTGGGCCGAATGGATCAACCCATTCGGACCCTGATTACTGCCAGGCGGTTGAACCGCCCAAGGCAGGAAGTTGCACTGCCTAGGCTCAGTCTCCGAGCGAGACTGGGAGGTGCAACCGCTCCAGCCAGGCGGTGGCACCGCCTGGGCTCAGTCTCCGAGCGAGACTGGGCGGTGCAACCTCCCCTGATAGGAGGTGGCACTGCTTGGGCTCGGTCTCCGAGCACTGGCCGAGCGGTGCAACCGCCTCAGTCAGGAGGTTGCACCGCTTGAGCTCGGTCTTCGAGCTCTGGCAGGAGGTGCAACCACCCCTGACAGGAGGTAGCACCGCCTAGAGGCTCAGTCTTCGAGCTCTGCCAGGCGGTGCAACCGCTCCAGTCATGAGGTGCAACCGCCTGATCCCGGAATTCCGGGAATTGATAGTTTTGAGCTCCAAATTTGAACTAGGTTGGGGCCTATAAATACCCCACCCATTCAGCACTGAGTATAAACCGAAATCTTGATTTTGTTCTGTGATTTTTAGAGCTCAAAATTGTTGTAAAGGCCAAAAGTTCTTCTCCCTCTATTCTTCCATGTTCTGAGCTGTAAAGAGAGGAGAGAAAATTCTGTAAGGGTTGTCTCCTAAGCCCGTCAAAAGGAGTGAAACTGTAAAAGGGTGGTTGGCCTTCGTCTATTGAAGGAAGGCCTCTAGTTGACGTCGGTGACCTCGTCGGTGGAGAAAGCCAAAAGTGGAGTAGGTCAAGATTGACCGAACCACTCTACATCTCGGTTTGCATTTACTTTGAGCATTTTATCTTTACTGCAAACCTCCTCTAAAGCTTACTGCTTTCTGCGCATGTACGATCGGGTTTCAAGCTTTGCACCTTCCGAATCAACATTTAGACGTAAATATGTTTTTTCGTACGATCATCATATATCAGTTTGCGTTTATGTTTTGATTTCTATCATAACTGCAAACTGTCTTTATATCCTTGCTTAAACTGCATCTCGCCTAATCAAGTGATTTACGAATCAGCATTTAGACGTAAATCAGTTTCTTCGTACGAACATCGTATTTCAGTTTACGCTTATATTCTGGTTTTCATCATAACTACAAACTGCCTTCGTAGATTGACTTTAACATCATCTCGCTTGATCTTAAGTTAAAGTAATCTTAGAATCGGCTTTCACACCGAAATCGTTTTTATCGTTCGAACGTTTTTTATCGTTGAAAGATTTCCGCTGCACTAATTCACCACCCCCCCCCCCTCTTAGTGCTCTTGATCCTAACACTTCGTTCCTTGGTCGTGCACTCTTGCCTAACCCGAAGTCCTTTCGGCTATCTTGATGAGAAACACATTGACACCGGTCTTACGAAGTTCCTTGGCTTCTGCCCTTCAGCCTTGTCTCGGTACTTGGAGATTGCCTCTGCATGCTCCACCTCCTCGGCCCCTTTCACGAACAAGCGCTCTCCCTCCATGAGAGCAAGGGATCAATGACTTTCACGAAAGTCCCGCCTCTGCGGTACCATAGCGCTGCCATACCCATGGCCCTACTATTCGTTGCCTCGCATCTGCATTCCTTTTCTTCACGATCAGTAGATATGTCTCTGTGGCACTCCTCTAAGTCCACCTACATTCTAACTGATGCTTGATTTTGGATAGCTAAGTCCCTCTGGACTCGTCGTCGCTTCCTCGCCCCTTTCGACCCCCTGCTTCAACACCTCTGTATTCTCCAAGCAGTCCGTTTGGTCGATGGAAAGACAGACTGTAACTCCCATGCATGGCCTCTGCCATCACGTTGTAGGGTTTGCACCGATTCTGTTCTCATTAGCTTCCTTGGTAACAATGTTCGCTTACTCGACCTTGTCCTCTGACTTGCCGGGCTCCCTTAAGCGAATATGCGCTCTGGAGTAGTCCAACTCTCCAACTGCTTCAATCATACCTCTGTATGATCAAGTCCCTCCCATGGGACTTACTAGTACTTGCATTCGAACTTTCTCCTTGGTGGAACACAGCCCCCATATGTTGATGACCAAGGCTTTCATCCGATGCAAAATTCGATGCACGCACGGAAGACTCGCCTCTACGGTACCATGGCCTTCACTCCTTGAATCTATAGCCCTTCTTACCATCGTGTTGTTCACCGAAGTGGAGCTTCCAGTAACTCCCGATCATACCTCCGTATAATCTAGTCCCTCACGGGACTAGATTGTGTGTATCGCATTGCCACGAACTGTTCCACTACGATCCGCTGCACCATGTCGCCTCCTGGTGACATCTCTATTGCATTCTGATCCTTGTGGGATGAACTCAAATTGTGAACCCTCCATGTGTGGCCTCTGCCAATACATCGCAGGGTCTCTTCCACCTTCGATTTTGTTCGCTCCTTTGGCAATCGACCTTCATCCACCCACTCTTGGGTCACACCTAGATGAAGCACCGCTCTAGGACAGTATGTCGTCTAGTAGCTTCCGAAGTCCACCGACTTCACTGTAATTTGTGCACCATTGTCTGGATCCTGGGCCTCTGCCCCTACCAGCACAATCTCCGCTGTGCACCACTTCCTTCATAGCAACTTGAATGGCAACACTGTGGCATATTCTTCAAGAGTACCCACCTCTGAGTCCTCTTGCCCCATGCTAAGGCCTTCTGAACCCAATTTCGCCTCCGCAAATTGAGTCGCCTTAGTTCCTCCATCAAATGCTTCTCCGAGATAAGGTGCATGTGCCTAGAAGCTCCCTTCGTCTTCGGCACCAAGCAAGATGAGTCCGCTCCGTCAGAATGAAGTAACCATGGAACAACATGATCCTACTCTTGCCTCTGCAAGAGTTCATGTCCTTGACCTCTGTCTAAGGAAAGCACTGTGCCTCTGCTCCATATTCTAACTTCTATGCTGGCTCCCTTCATGCGGCTTGGGTACTTCGCCAAGTTACACCCAAGTTGCTCCGCTCCTCGTTTTTGCATTAAGTTGATGGTGGCCCTCGCGCCCACCATTCCACGGATCAGCCCTCCCTTGAGTCCGATCTCCATATTGACTCCAAGTGTGCCTTCATTTGAGTTGCTTTGGGTCGCTCCCCCACTTGATCTCGCAATGCATCCACCAATGCATTCTCTCGAGCGAGATCATGCGACGACTCTTCGCCGCTTGCTCGGTCCATTGAGCTTCGTGGAGTTATTGTTTGTTGAGGTACTCCTCCTCAACATGTGCGGTCCGTCCCACATGATTCTCCCTTTGGAGAGCCGGGACTTATCCCTCCTGGATAACTGTCCCATTGGAGTAACATCTCTCTTCGTTTCGGAGACCACCATCCCCTTGGACTACTCTGATCTACTGAACAAACTGTGCATTGTTCTGCCTCTTGCAAACGCACTTGTTAGATTGCGACTCCACGTTAATATAGCCCCCCGCTGCACCACTCAAGGCCTAGCAACATGCTGAACTCGTTGCACACTTCAGCCTCCTACGGACGTATCCTTCACATGCCGAAGAGAAAGTTTCAATGCTCCATGGCGCCGAGTTTCGGTCGCCTTGGGATGGCCGCGAACATTCCATCGTCTGCATACAAGCCCATGCATGAGTATCGAATTCTTCGAGTTAGCAATTCCTCTCACCTCTATGAGCTTTGCACAACTCTTTCGGTCGCTGAGCAACTCATTCCACCTTGGATGGTCTCATCCTTTACCAAGCGCCTCGCTTACCTTGAGCACCATCAAGTATGGTTATTAACGTTGAGCCGTAGCTCAAACTCAACCATCCCAACCTTTGTACGCTCCACATTCTTCCAAGCTTGTTTGTTCTCGTGGTGTCTCTTGCGCGAAGGGTTGGCCATTCCCCTGAATGCCAATCTCAGATGCCCGCTCCTCCGAGCGACTCCTTTTCCCTACATCTCCATGCCTGTTTTCCCCCAAACGGTCGCGCGTGTGCTGACTGCCCTCAACGCAGCCCCGCTAGGTCCCCCACGTTTGCATGCTAAGTGTTTCTATGAGTGCTTGTCCCGCTCTGATACCATCTGTCACAGACTTAGCTGATTTTGCCTAAGTCGTGCAGCACCCTTGTGTGTCCGTCCGCAAAGGTCAGCCTCCCCGACGCCTCCCAAGTCCTTTAGGACCCACAAAAGAGAGAACGGGTCAGAGAAAATGCCTCAATCGGGATCCACAAGCAAACATCTCCAAAAAACACTTCATAGACAATGCAAATTACAAACAGACTTTACAAGCTTTGAACAGTTGCACAATAAAAGGGTAAAATGGTCCATTATAAACCGAAAATCACTCGCACGTGTCCACATGACACAACCTTTATTTACAAGCCTAAAGCGGCCACCAACCTAACTGAAATGAGACTATTAAGCCTTCGACCGTCCCTCTATATGCTGTACAAAGAATGAACATACCAAAAGACATGGACATACATAAGCATTACATCAAACATCCTGTTTAGAAGTTTGTCCATGACAGTTCATCGGAAGTTCTACCGGAATTGATCGAGAAGTCCAGGAGCTTTCCAAAGAAGCTCATAGGAACTCTCTAAGAATATCATAGTGAAGCCCAGGAGCTTTCTGGGAGTCCGCTGGAACATTGCCGAGAGATCGTCGAAAGTTCGCCGGAAGATCGTCGAAAGAAACATAGACTTACGTACTTTGTTTAGCTTAGTAAATATCTTAAAATTCGTAGTTAGCACATGATTGGGATTATAATTAGGCCAACCCAATTAGGGGATAGTTGGGCCTAAGTTTGGGCAATGTTTGGCCAAGAGAAAGGCCCAAACAATGACCAAACAAGTGAAATCGTCATGGCACAGTCTCCGAGACTGTGTCAGGCTGTGGTACCGCTAGTCTGGGTAGTGGTACCACCCAGTCTTCTAGTCGGTGGTACCTTCAAACTGGGCGATGGTACCGCCCAGTGTCAGGCTGCAAGCGATGGTACCGCCCGGACCTTGAAATTTCAGGGATTTGAATTTTGGCTCCATTTTTTAAGCCATTTGGGGTCTATAAATACCCTAGCTATTCTTGCATAGAGAAGGATGAAAAATGAACAAAAACTCTATATTTCTAGAGTTGAAAACCCTTGTAAAGTATAGAGTCTCTTCTCCTAAAGTTTAGAGACCATTCTATGGGAGAGTGTGAGGGAAGTTTTATAAAAAGGGGGTGTAAAGGTTCTTTCCTGAGCCTGTAAAAGGAGAATAGATTTGTAAGAAGGAGGTTGATCTTCGCCTATTAAAGGGAGATCGTTAGTGGATGCCGGTGGCCTCGACGGAAGAGGAATCGGTAGAGTAGATGTAGGTCACGATAACCGAACCACTATAACTCGGTTTGCATTTAATTCTTGCAATTTACATTTACTACAAATTGCCTTTCTTTACTCTCCTTGCTTTACATCCACTACAGTCTTCTGTATGCTTTCAAGTTAACATCTTTCGAAACGGGTTTAATCGCAACAAGATTTTTTAAACCGATGTGATTTTTACCGCTGCACTAATTCACCCCCCCTTCTTAGTGCCGACTCATTCCTAACAGTTGGATGAAGATTCAATGCCCAATAGGGCAAGATCCATTAGGGTTAAGTTGATAGGAAGCCTCTATAAATAGGAGGGAACCAAAGGTTCATAGACTAGAGCTTTTCTTGGTTGTCATCTCTTATTCTCCTCTCCCCTTCTCCTCCTCAGATAGCAAGCTTGGAGATTTGAGAAGTGTCATTGCAGCCTTATCGTGTGGATCACCACTAGAGAGGAGGACGCTTGACCTCCTTCACCCTCTCCTACAGATCTGTAGGGATTCAAGGATATACGATCTCCCTAGGTAACACAATCTTTCATATACGTAGTTTTCAATTTTGCAGATTTTGCATACTAGTCTTAGCACGATGACAAACACAATTTATGGGAAATTTGGAGATTTTGTTTTATGTTCTTCCGCTGCGCATATGATGTCGCACCTAGAATTCCCTACAATGGTATCAGAGCTAGGTTGTTCATGCGAAAGATTAGTTTTGAACTACGTGTGTTGTGTTTTAGAAAAGTTTTTGACGTCAAAATCGTTAATGCAATAGCAAGAAAGGGCAACAACTATTGCTGCCCTCGAAATGACAGCCTTACTGCCATCTACGTATAGGCAAGCCTCCTACAACGGTGGTCACAAGGGCGACGCCCGCAGGCAGGCCGCCTGTAGCGGTGGCTGCAAGGGCAACACTAGCAAGTAGGCCGCGTGCGTGTAGTTGTAGCTGCAGGCAACCGACCATCCATAGGGTAGAGCCGCCTGCGCACAGGCACTACACCTACAATGCAAGCGACGACACCTGCAGGCGCTACTTATGGACATAGTGCCCCTAGCGGCGATCACCCGCGGGCTAGCGGCCCGCAAGGGCAACCGCCACCTATAGCGGTGCCCATAAGGGCAATCGCCCGCACGGGTAGTGCTTGCGGGAGCTGCGCCCACGGGTAGAGGTGCCCGTAGGTAGAATCGCCTGTAGGGGCAACAGTGCCTGCAGGGGTGCCCGACCATAGGGGCAGTGCTGCCTGCAAGCACAACGCTCAAGAGCGATAGAGGCGGCACTTCGCCCCCCTACAATGGTCGCCACCAGTGGGGTGGCATCGACTGCAAGGCAGCAGGGGAGAAGGAGAAAGGGGAATTACGGTTTTTTTGGAACAATGATATATTTGCTCCTTAGAATTTTTGAAATTTCAAGTCTATCCTTTCTGTTCAAATTACCAAAATACTCCTCACAATTCAAAAAATTTCTTATATGTCCGTAAATTCAGAAAATATTAATTAATTAAATAGTTTAATTAACTATTATTATTATTATCTAGTAATCCTACATGATGATGATGTGTATATGTGATATATGATATGGATGGATGATTATGGACTATGTGATGTGTGTACATGTGATGTAATTATTATTATTATTGGGGCTTGTGAGCCACCACTTTATTTCTCGTTTATTGTTGGGCCTACATATCTATGATTAAGTTGTAATCACACAAGGAGACGCAGTGGGAGCGTAAAAACGATAGTGGGACCCACAAGACCGAGACGGATGATCGTGATACATGGAGATACATCGAGATGCTGATAGAACCGATGAATATGAGATAGACGATCACAGTGCATGGAGATGCATTGATACACACAGATCTTGATATGAGTGATTAGGCCCACTGGCTCGGGCTTGATCATATTAGGTTGTGGTCCATGATCATTTGGTGTGATTACTCATAAGATGTGTGATTGTTTGTACACCTACTAGATATGTATATATATTTGCATGTGATGATATATATTGAATATGTACATGTGTGATATTTCATAATAGGAGTCTAAATCAAAATCCCCTCTCTTAATAATATTAAGTCGGTAAACGTGAGGTAATTGGATTGACCCATGTGGCCTTCCATCGTTATAAGTAGGGACCGATTCTCAATGTAGGTTGAGTTGGTCGAGTCCCTTGAGGCTCACCTATATCATGATTCACTATCTTGCCTACGACATAGAGATATAATCGGTAACTTGAGGACATGGTATGCTTAGTCAAGTCTCTCAAAGGTATATCATCGAATTAGACTTATCTTATAATGATGGTGTTGGCTTAACCGAACATCATAGTTGATTGAGTCCCTCGAGACCATGATGATTCAGAGGCTGAACAGGATGAGAATCATAAGGAGTTATGATTGGCAAGAGTTGCCTATCTTTTGTGCTTAGTGTGATTTGTTGAGTCCCTCGAGGTTACACTAAGATGCTAATTGGATCCTGATCCCCACTAGAAGTCTGCTGGAGACTTCCGTTTCACGTGCTGAGGGTGTCGTATGACTCTTTAGAAAAATAATGGGAGTAAATCAAGATAGAAGCCCATATCTTGATTGTTTATTTTTCTACAAAATCTATATGTTATTTATTTTTGCTGCATCTTTATTTTCAGAAACTATCCTCACTAGTCCGAATTATACGAATTGGCCTCGCAACTTAAGAATTATTCTCATGATAGAGAAAATCACGTACATCCATGATATAGTAATGCCTACGCCTAAGAATAAGGCAAGCGAGAATAAGATCGCTTGTTAAGTGAAGTACATAGATGACTCCACTCTTGCTCAGTATTATATGTTAGGCTCCATGACTCCTGAGTTACAGAGGCAGTATGAAAAGATTGATGTCAGATCCATTCTCCTACATGTTTGTAAATTGTTTGAGGAACAGGAAAAGACTTAGCGATATGAGATATTCAAGAGCATCTTCCGCGCTAGGATAACTAAAGAGACACTAGTTCAGAACCATGTCCTAAAGTTGATTGAGTGGATAGAGAAACTCATAGTCAAAGAATGGTCCTAAAGGAAAACCTGTGTGTAGATCTTGTGCTTCAGTCCCTACCAGATTCTTTTTCATAGTTCATAATGAATTTTAATATGAACAAGTTTGAGGTGACTCAACCTAAGCTCCTCAATATATTGAGAGAGGTAGAGAGCACTATCAAGAAAGAGAAGTTAGTTCTATATACTGGTGAGACTAGAAAGAAAAGGAAAGCAGCAAAGTCCCTTAAGAAGGGCAAGGGCAAAGGCAGATCGGGTAAAACAAAGGTTGTTAAAAAGGACCCAACAAAAGATAAAGGCTAGTGCTTCCACTGCAGCAAAGATGGGCACTGGAAGATGAACTACAAATAGTACCTTGTAGAGAAGGCGAAATAGAAGCTTGGAGAAGCTTCAAGTACATTCATGATCAGTCTCCATTTGTTAGACTCTTATGATAATACATGGGTAATGGATACCAATAGTGCTTATCATATTTGTAATTTATTGTAAGTTCTGGCAAAACTTAGGAGATTGACGAGAGGTGAGATAGACCTCAAGATGGGCAATTGAGCAAAAGTTACTACAGTAGCTGTTGGCGAGGGTACCTTATATCTGTTTGGTGGAGCTATTATTGCATTGGATTCATGCTATATTATTCCTTCTATTATCAAAAATATTGTTTCCATTTCATGTTTGAAAGTTAATGGATATAAATTAATTTATGAGAATAATGGTTGTTCAACACTATTAAATGATGAGATCATTATGAGAGAAACATTGTATAATGGTTTATTTATGCTAGACATTACTTTACATATCACAAATGTAAGTGTGGCCAAAAGGAAATAAGATAAGGTGAACAATGTATGCCTATGACATTATAGGCTAGGTCACATATACGAGGAAATGATTCAAAAGTTGCTAAAGGATGGATATTTAAATCCATTCGACTATGAATCATATGCAACTTGCGAGCTTTGCCTTCATAGAAAACTAGCCAACTCTTCTTTTAGTGGAACTCGAGAGAGAGCCACTAAGCTGCTTTTAGTGGAACTCATACACAGTAATGTATGTGGACCCGTGTCAACTCATGTTATAGATGGTTACTTATACTTTATTACTTTTATTGATGATTTCTCAATGTATGGACATGTGTACTTGATGAAGTACAAGTTTGAGCCCTTTAAGAAATTTAGAAAGTATAAGAATAAAGTGGAGAACCAAATTGGAAATAGTATCAAGACTATTCAATTAGATCGAAGAGGTGAGTACTTGAGTACAGAGTTCACCCAGTTCCTTAAGGACCATAGGATTCTATCATAATGGATATCTCCTTATACACCTTAGCTCAATGGTATATCAGAAAGGAGGAATTGTACACTATTAGACATGGTGCGGTCCATGATGAGCTTCGTCGACCTACCCATCTCATTCTGGGGATACGTCCTAAAGACCACAACTTACCTTCTAAACAGAGTTCTAACTAAGTCGGTATTGTCTATACCATATGAGATATGGAAAGGGAAGTAGCTCAATCTTAAGGTTGTTAAGATTGGGGATGCCCTGCCCACATTAAAAGACACAACCTTGATAAGTTGGAATTGAGGATGGAGCGGTGCAAGTTCATGAGATACCCCAAGAAAACTTGTAGGTATTATTTCTGTCATCCTAAGGACCAAAATGTCTTTATAGCTAAGAGAGCGATGTTCCTTAAGAAGGAACACATTCTTGATGGAGATAGTGGAAGTATGATAGAGTTAAGAGAGGTTGGAGAAATTAGCTTAAGCACCACTCCACAGCTCGAGTCTGTTCAGGTACCTAGAACACAAGTTTCGACTTTACATAGGTCCGGTAGAGTATCCCCATTCTCTTGAGAGATATGTGGGACATATTAGATGAGAGGATATTGAGGATATTGCTCCTCAGACCTATGAGGAGGCTATTATGAGTAGCAAGAAGCCATGAATTCTGATATGGGTTCCATGTATTCCAATAAGGTTTAGAACCTAGTTGATGCACCTAGGGTATTATACCCATGGGTTGTAAGTGGATCTTCAAGAAGAAGATCAGAGTCGATGAAAAGGTAGAGACCTATAAAGTAAAGCTAGTGGCTAAGGGGTATCATCAAAGGCAAAGTGTTGACTATGACGAAACCTTCTCACCCGTAGCCATGCTAAAATCCATCCGAATTCTATTGGATATTACAATACACTATGATTATGAGATATAGCAGATGGATGTGAAAACCACGTTCCTCAATGGCAGCCTCGAGGAGGAGGTGTATATGATACAACGTGAGGGATTCATGTCTAAGGACTACCCAGATAGGGTGAGTAGGTTGCTTAGATCCATTTATGGACTAAAGCAAGCTTCCTAAAGTTGGAACATAAGATTTGATGAGGCGATCAGATTTTATGCCTTTGTTATGAATGAATATAAGCCTTGTGTGTATAGGAAGGTAAGTGGGAGCGCTTTCACCCTCTTGGTGTTTTATGTGGATGACATTTTGATAATTAGGAATGATGTAAGAGTGCTATCCACAATAAAGGCTTAGTTATCTAGACACTTCTCTATTAAGGACTTAGGGGAAGCATCCTATATCTTGGGGATTCGGATCTATAGGGATAGATCCAAAAGGATGCTTGGCTTGTCCCAGTCCAGGTACATAAACACCATTATCAAAAGGTTTAATATGAAAAATTTTAAGAGATGTCGCATATCGATGAGACTTGGGTTATCGCATTCTAAAAGTATATCCCCAAAGACTCTTGAAGAAAGGGCGGACATGAATAGGATACCCTATGCCTTAGTGATAGGGTCTATCATGTATGTCATGCTATGTATTAGGCCTGATATAGAGCATGCTCTGAGTGTCACAAGCAAGTATCTAGCAGATCCAAGCTTGGAGTATTGGAAAGTAGTAAAGTATATCCGTAAGTACTTGAGAATGATTAAGGTTCTTTTACTAGTATATGGAGATAGTAGCCTTAAGGTTGAAGGCTACACGGACTCGAGTTTCTAATCTAATGTCAATGATAGCAAGTCAAATTTGGTGTATGTGTACACCCTGAATGGAGGAGCAATATGCTGAAAAAGTTTAAAGTAAGATACTACTACTGACTCGACCATAGAGGCAGAGTATATTGCTGTAGTAGAAGCAACAAAGGAGGGAGTCTGGATGAAGAAGTTCATCATAGATCTAGGAGTTGTGCTAGGCAACAAGGAGCTGATTTCCTTATATTGTAACAATAATGGAGCGATTGCTCAAGTGAAGGAACTCAGGTCATATTAGAAGTGTTTTGAGGAGGTTCTATCTAATCAGAAAGATTGTGGTCCGAGGAGATGCAGTAGTGGAAAGAGTTCCATCCAAAGATAACATCATAAATCCACTAACTAAGCCGTTGTCTTAGATTATCTTTGAGAATCACAGGAGTATGATGGGGATCAGACACGTAGGTGATTGACTTTAGGTCAAGTGGAAGATTGCTAGTCATAGGTGCTCTGCAAGTCAATCATGTGAGTGATGGCACGTGTAACATGATACACATTCTTTTTGCTGATTATATTATTTAGCATTTTACCACTTTATATTGCTTATTATTATTATTATTATTATTATTATTATTATTATTATTATTATTTTATATATATATATATATATATATATATATATATATATATATATATATATATATATATATATATATTGTGATGTCCATGGATCTATGCAATAGGAATCGGATTATAATGAGATCATAATAATGAGACTGATTTGCCTTTAAATATAGATCCTAAACAATCTCAATCATAAGTTACTCAAGAGGGACATCGAGATAACTGGACAGACTGGTATACTGTATACTCATACATATAATGGAGGCGGCTAGTCTCATAACTACTCATGTGAGAATACTAAGGCTAAAATGTAGTTGCTTATTGGAGAATGAGTTCATTGATTGATCCGCTCACGGAATGCTGAATGGTTGATAATATCATATTGTCAGATAATGATTTCGTAGTCCTAGTGGTATATCTGATCCTTAGACTTAAGACACCAAGGATATCCTGTATGAGTACTCCACTATTTGATACCAGACTTATAGGTCCAGAGGTTTCAAATCTAGTACAACCGGTCATCAAGAATGGTAACTAACCTTACGAGGAATATTGAGTGTCAATAAAAAATCATCTACTCTCGGTGTCATGAGAGAAATCTGATTAGAGTGAGACTCAAGTAGAAACTATATGAGCCTGATAGTACCATACTCGATATGTTGTCTCTAGGATATTAGATGGATGAGGGACTATAAATACATGGTAATTAAGGATAAACAAGTCCAATGGATTGGATTCCCTTGTATCATCTAGGGACTGTGACATAGTAGTATAATATGTCCATAGTCGATAAGTCGAGTCACTAAGCCAGAAGGAGTTCTAATAGGTATGACTCATAGCCGGCTCGATATTGGGCCTAGAGGGTCACATATATTTGGTAGGCATTGCGAGAGTAGAGGTTCGGATATGAGATATCCATTAGAGCACATATCTTATTAGATATCCAATAAGCCCCTGAATTATTAGATCCTATGGATGAGATCCAATAAGAGTCAATGAGAGATTATTGGATAGAGATCCACTAATCTTAAAATTTGATGATAAAACCAATTAATAGAGTTTATGATCTAATTTGTGTTTTGAGTAACACAAGACTAGCTTCGATCATGAAGAGATAATTAAAGTAGGAAGAATTAATATTTGGTTGGAGTGGAACATGTCATAAGATTGGACGTCGAGCCGAAGGATCGGTCGATGTGTTGGCAGAAGGCTTCATGCCATGAGTTTGGGCATCGGGCCTAGAAGAGCAGATATTACACTAAGGATCAGAATTGTGGAGGTTAACATGCCGATTAGGAAAAATATCGCAAAAGAGGATGATGTGCCAAAGGATTGGACGAAGTGCCTATGAACTAATGACATGTCGAAGAACATTTGAATAATGCTTTGTAATAATTATCTAGATCGAAATAGTTTTAAATTATAATTGGCTAGGAATTAGGCCAACTCAATTAGGGGACTAATGGGCCTAGGTTAGGGTTGAGTTAGACCATATGGATGGCCCACTCGGCCACTTAGAGCCAGACCAAGCAATGGAACTACTTGGGGCTCAGCCTCCCAAGTGGTCTAGGTGGTGGTACCGTCGGCAGTTAATGTTGCTAAGTGGTGATACCGCCCAGTGTTAGAGTATCAGGCGGTAGTACCACCTAGTACTAATGGTGGTATCGCTAGTACCTCGAAAACTAAGGATGAGGTACTTTTTGGCTCCAAATTGAAATCAATTTGTGGCATATAAATACCTCATTCTTTCCTACTTGGTAAGGCACAAAATTGAGTAGAAAAGGAGAAAACATTATTGAGAAAGAAAGGTTGTAATCTCTCTTGAAATATAGGGTCACTTCTTCCTAGCATTTAGAAGTTCCTCTAAAGGGAGAAGTGAGGTCTCAAAAAGAGAGGTTGTAAAAGTTCTCTCCTAAGCCTATCAAAAGGAGAAAGAGTTGTAAGGGTAGTTGATCTTCGCCAATTAAAAGAAGATCAGTAGTGGAAGTTGGTGGCCTCAAGTGAAGAGGAATCGAGAGTGGATATAGGTCATAACGACCGAACCACTATAAATCTGGTTTGCATTTACTTTAAGTTTTTTATTTTTATTACAAGCTGATTTCTTACTTTTACTATGCTTACAAACGTGTTTTCAAATTAACATCTTTCCGATACGATTTTCATTAAATAAGAATTTTTAAGCTATCATGTTTACGAAAGCACTAATTCACCCCTCCTCTTAGTGCTGACACGGTCCTAATAGTTTGTATTAGAGCCAATTTTCCTTAATTGGATTAACATGTAAGAGAGAGTTTTTTTTTTTGCTTTCAAAAGGGTCTTTCTATCAATCGTCCTTCTATGTTCAATGGGACAGACTACACTTATTAGAAAACTCGAATGAGAGTTTTCTTACTTTCTTTGAACTTTGATTTATGGAATATCGTTGAACTTGATTTTCAAACCCCCTATAAACTTATGAATAAATAAAATAACTTTGAGAAAAAAATATTTTCTTTAAATGTGAAAGCTATGAATAATTTATTTTATGCTTTAGATAAAAATAAATTTAATCGTATTTCTTTATATAAAACTGCACATGAGATTTGGCATACACTAGAAGTAACTCTTGAAGGCATGAATAGAGTAAAAGAGTCTAAAATAAATCTTTTGATGCATGATTTTGAGGTGTTTCGAATGAAGCCAAGCGAAACTATTATTGACATGTATACCTCATTTTATGGATGTCGTCAATAATTTAAAAGCTCTTGGCAAATGTTTTTAGAATCTTGAACTTGTTAATAAAGTTTTATGATCTCTTTCTAAAAATTGAGATTCGAAAGTAACTACAATACAAGAGGCAAAAGACTTAAACAAGTTTCCACTTGAAGAACTTATCGGGTCTTTGATGATATATGAAATGACTTGTGTGTCACATGATGAACTTGAGAACAACCTTCCAAAGAATATGAAGGATTTTGCACTTAGAATAAAAGAAGACCACTCGAGCGAGAGCTCAAGTGATGATGAACTTGATCTCCTAACAACAAAGTTTAAAAAGTTCATAAAACAAGAATCAAAAAATAAAAATGAACTAAAAAAGAAGAGATTGCCAAAGAAGAAAAAGACACTCAAAGCGACTTGGGACAAATCGAATACCTCCGAAGAAGATAAGCAAACCAACAAAGACAAAGTGATGAACTATGCCTTGATGGCTCTTGACGATGAGGTAAATGACTCATCCGTAACATCTTTACCTTACAATGAAATTACTTGAGTTGTTTGATGATTTTAAATTAATAATAAAATAAATATATAAAAAATTTATGCTTCTCTTTCTAGTGATTTTAAAAAATAAAAAATGAGCATGACAATTGCATATTAACTCCTTACACTAAATGCAATGAGTTAGATTCACTAAAGAAGGAAGATGCATTACTACAATAAACAAAATTATTTTGATTGAAAATACTTTATGTTTAATGAAATCATACTTGATGATTTAATAATGCATGATAATTTATAGTAATGATGATTTTTTTTGTGATTTATGGTTTATTGATCTTCATAACTCTTGTGATAAATCTTGTTTTCATTTTTAAACGATGATGCATGTTTTTGTTTGGGATAAAAGACAAAGGCATGCTTGTATGAAATAAATCACATAAATTAAAATATATAAAAAAAAGAAGAATGTAATTTTCTTGAAAATATCTCTAAAGCTTTTCAATTTTTCAACAAGTGATTCTAAGTGATGAATCTATTTTATGAATCTCTTGAACTAGAAAGTGATTTTGATGATTTTACATATTAAATTTGAATGAGTTATAATCGAATCATGAACTTTCTTTTGATTTCTCTACTTGAGGTATCTTTTATGAGAATCAAAATCTTTTCTATCTTTGATTATTTCTTCTTACCATTTATTAAAAAAGAAACTTATGCAAACAAACTATGACCTTGATAATGGTTTGAAATTATGCATGTTATACCTTGAAAATTTGAAACTATGTTTTAGTATCATGCATACCCAAGTAATGATGATTTAAAAATTTATTATTTTGGTATCATGCCCAAAGCGATGATGACGATGACTTAGCATTTCTTACAAGAAAATTTTATGGATTGAGATTTATTTATTTTATCCTAATTATGTTCTTGATTTCTCGATATTTGATACTTGAGATTTTTTTTTGTAAATCAAGATCTCATATTTATTCTCTTATGTTTCTTTTTGTCATTTACTAAAGAGGAGAATTATCCATATGAATCATGGTTTTTCTTGATTTCTCAGAATCTTACCTTGAGAATTTTTTTTATATGAATCAAGATTGATTACTATGATTCTTTCTTTTCACTATTTGACCTATCTAAATACACCATGATATGTCACTTGACTTTTTTTTTTTTTTTTTGTACAACTTTATATCTATGGTTGTATACCTTTTGTCATGATTTAAAAATTAATGTAAAGAGAAAAGAATTATAATATTATATTCTTCCCTTCTATTTGACAATGATAAAGGGGAAGTAAAATTTACTAGCTTACATGATATAAAACTTGCTAAAAGTGTTATCTTATACATCTTAAGAAAAGCAAATTGCTAACTTGCAAAGAAAGACAAAACTTGCAAGCTTACACATCTCAAGGGAGAATGTCTTGCTAGCTTGCACATTACAAAACTTAGCAAAAAGGTGCTAGCTTGCACATTATAAAGAGAAGCAAAATGTTGCTATCTCAAGAGAAGCAAAAACTTTGCTAAACTTCACATTCTCTGGTTTGCATTATATTCTTGCTATTACCTTACTGCAAACCTCCTTAAGTGCTTACTTCCTTCAATTCATTACGTACGCTTTCAAGTTAAGTTTTTGAAATTGGTTTTTCGTCGAAAATGATTTTTATCGTACAATTTTTTTCAAATCGACGTAGTTTTTACCGCTATATTACTGTTGACAGTACCACCGCTTAGTCTGGGCAGTACCACCGCCTAAACCACCTAGGAGACTGCTTCCTAGGTAGTTCCACCGCCCCAACCTATCGGTGCCACTGTCAGACAGGGTTCAGCAACCTGGTTGGGCCTTGAATCTAGCCCAAACCAGTCTAATTACTGGCCTAGTTGGCCCTTAATAGGGTTAATGGGATTACCTCCCAAACCCAACCCTAATTATGTGCTAACTATGATTTTTAAGGTATACACTAAACAAAACAAGCTCGGTAAGTCTTGGTTTCTTCTAGCGAGCTTCCGATGATCTCACAATAATCTTTCAATGGACTTCCGGCAAGTTCTTGGACTTTACGATGATCTTCTTGGTGAGTTTCGACGAGCTTCTTCTAGGTCAATTCCGACAACATTTCTGACGAACCTCTGGTCTTCTGACGAACTCTCAAACTCCCAACGAAATCTTAATCTTAACTCTAGCACTTCATTTTGCTTTATGCCTTGATCGCTATCATAGTTAATCCTACATACTTTTCTCAATATATAGATTTGATCAAATAATTTACCAATTGATTTCATCATCAAAATCCGAGATTTAATAATCTCCTCCTTTTTTATGATGACAATCAATTAACGATAGAGTTAACCTTAACTCTCTCTATCTATATTCCATACTTGAGAAAAGACACTCTTAAATTCAAGGCCTTTGAATTCAAGTATTAAACCGATAAGTTATATGCATTTAAACTTATCGACATGCACATCATAATATTAATCATGATTTACTAACTCAAATCATAATACAAATGATGTTAAGGCATGATATCTATTTTTAAGTTCAATATTGAATGATGATAGACAATCATCATTTTCAAATATGATACGAATTTCAAATATGAAATTTAGCAATATTCAAATTTCAAAGATGACAATTCATCAATCCGAGGTATGATATCAATTGTAAGTAGAAAATTAAGCTCATAATACCTTATCATAATGATAGACATTTATCAAGCATTCATGAAACATTTCAAGTATCTATGATACATATGATGCATATGCAATGCATTTTGATATGTTTCAAGTATTTGTGATGTGTTGCGATGTATTTGACGACTCCAATCATATTTCAAATATTCGTAAAATATTCAAGCATTTACGATAAGATACATTTTACACATTATTCATAATGTCAATTTGTCATCAATTTGCCATATTTCTCCCCCTTTGTCATCAACAAAAGGTAGAACGATTCAACAATGCAAGTGTGTTTAAAAAATTCAAGCAAGCTCCACACCAATTTATCCCAGCCAAAAAGGAAGGTAAGCAAATACTTTGCATAACTACTTTTGGTTTTTAAAATGGATAAGCTAACATTTTTACTTTAGATGTGCAAAAGATTTTTGGTTCTTATTGAGATGTGCAAGTTTCTTTCTTCCTTTGTCATAAAACATAAGAAGACGAGGAAGAAGAGTAAGGGAGGAATTCATCAAAAACCAAATTCATGAAAGGATTTGAACCAAGTCAAATCCAAAACAATAAATGAGTTTCATCAAATCACACTTCTATTTTAACAAAAAGAAATGATTCATTAAAAGGATCAAGATGTCCATACAAAATCAAATCCTTATTCTTACAAGTGATCATCACATACTAAAAATCCATAAAAATTCTTCTTTCATAAGAAGAGTAAGGAAGAATTCATGGGAAAGAAGCATCAAATGAAGGATAAAAAATCCACGAATGAAATCCATAAGAGATGTATTTGTCAATAAAATCCATGAGTGAAGGGACTAAATGTATCAAAAATCATTAAGTGATGAAGCAAGGGTATGAAATAAATTTGATACCAAGTAAATTGATATTTTAGATTTCATGAAAGCTTTATTTATAAAAAAAATCCAAGAAAGTCCAGAAAAGATATACAACAATCTCATGCATTCGGACAATTTAACATCTCTAACTCTCTTCTAATAAAATCAAATTATTCTTCATTTAAATATTTTATAAAAAAATCAGCTAATTGATATTTTGTATCAATAAACTCTAAAGATCTATCATTGTTATTAACATGATCTCTTATGATGCCTAATGTCAATATGTTTAGTTCTAAAGTGTTGAATAGGATTTTTTGTTAAATATATTACATTTGTATTATCACATTTTATGAGAATATTCTTAAGGTGAATCTTATAATCTTCTAATGTATTTTTCATCCATATAACTTGTGCACAACATGCACCAACTGCTATATATTCTGCTTCGGTTGTAAATAATATAACTGAGTTTTATTTCTTAGAAGACTAAGAAACAAGTGCATGACGTAGGAATTTAATGTTTCGGATATGCTTTTTCTATCTTCTCTATATCCAGCAAAATTCTCATCGGCATAAATAATTAATTTAAAGTTTTCAGATTTTAGATACTATAATCTTATATTAGGAGTTCCTTTAAGATATCTAAGAATTCTTTTAACTACTTTAAGATGAGATAGCTTAATATTAGATTGAAATCTAGCATAAAGTCATGTGCTAAATGTGATATCTGGTCTAGTTGTAGTGAGGTATAGTAAACTACCTATCATACCCCTATAAGTTTTTTATCAAAGCTTTCTCCACTTTCGTCTATGTTTAACATAGTAGAGGTACACATAGGAGTATTGATAGCTTTTGAACCATCCATATTAAACCGTTTTAGCAATTCTAATGCATATTTGGTTTGACTAAGAAAAATACAATCACTAAGTTGTTTGATTTGTAAGCCTAAAAAGAAAATTAGTTCACCCATTAAACTCATTTCAAACTCTTGGCTCATACTCTTTGGCAAATGATTCGTATAAGAATTCATTTGTATAGCCAAAAATAATATTATCAATATAAATTTTAATAATAAAAAAATTATTTTTAAAATTTTTAATAAATAATATAGTATCGACCTTACCTTTAGAGAAATTATTTTGGATAAGAAATGAGCTAAGTCTCTCATACCAAACACTCGGGGCTTGTTTTAAACCATATAGAGCTTTAGTTAACTTAAACACATGATTAGGAAAAAGAGAGTTCTCAAATCTGGGTGGTTGTTTAACATACACTTCTTCGAAAATAAAGTCATTTAAGAAAATATTTTCAACATCCATTTGAAATAGCTTAAAATTATTACTAAGTATAGGCAAGGAGCATCCTTATGGCTTCTAATCTTGCCACAGGAGCAAAGATTTCTTTATAATTGATACATTCTTCTTGGTTGAAAATCTTGGCCACTAATCTAGCCTTATTTCTAACCACGATACCAAATTCATCTTGCTTGCTTCTAAATACCCATTTAGTACCAATAACTAAATAGTCACTAAGTCTTAAAACAAACTTCCACATCTAATTTCTCTTAAATTGGTTCAACTCTTATTGTATTAGAATAGCCCATGAATCATCTTTCAAGGGTTCGTCAAATCATTTTGGTTCAATTTGAGAAAGAAAAATAGTGTTGGTATAAAAATTTTTAAAAGAAGAGCGAGTTTGAACAACCTTTGATGTGTCTCCTATGATTAGCTCCTTAGGATGAGTGTCTACATACTTCCATTCCATAGGTAAGGATATTTCAGAAGAAAATGTATCCAAGTTGCTAGTTGGATGAGAGGGTTCATTTAAATTCAAAACAGCAAAATTAAGATCATCATCAAAATCATTTTTCTTAAATTCAGAGACTTCATTAAAGATAATATAAATAGACTGACCAAAGTTCTTTTATTAAAGATACAAAATACTTTTGAAATAAAAGAATAACCAAGAAAAATACCTTTATCAGATTTTACATCAAATTTTCCAATGACATCTTTTTTATTCAAGATAAAACATTTATAACCGAAAACTTTAAAATATGAAACGTTGGGTTTTTTGTTATTCCAAAATTTATAAGGAGTTTTGAAAAGTAATAGTCTTACTAGAACCCTATTCATGATATAGCATGTCCTGTTAACGGCTTCAGCCCAAAAATATTTAGATATGCTACGTTCTTTCAACATGATTCTTGTCATTTCTTGTAAACTCCTATTTTTTCTTTCTACTACTCTATTTTATTGAGGATTTCTTGGAGTAGAGAAATTATGGTTGTATCCATTAGCTTCACAAAAATTTTGGAAATCAAGGTTTTGAAATTCACCACCATGATCACTCCGAATCAATGAAATCATAAAGCATTTTTTTTAACAAATTTACAAAACTTAGAAAAATACCTAAAGTAATCACTTTTGTGTGCCAAGAAGTATATCCAAGTGTATCTACTATAATCGTCTACAATTACAAAGGCGTATTTGCTACCTCCTAGGCTTGTTGTATTAATTAGTCCAAACAAATTCATATGGATCAATTGCAATGGTCTAGATGTGCTTATTTGATTATTTGACTTGAAACTACCTTTTATTTGTTTTCCTAATTGACAAGCATCACACATTATCTTTAACAAACTTAATGTTTATAATGCCTCTTACAAGTTCTCTAGATAAGATTTGAGAGATTAGTTTTATTCTAGCATAATATAATCTCCTATGCCGAAGCCAAGCATCATCATTCAAAACCAAAAAACATATTTCATTACAAAGATCATCAATATCAATAGTGTATATATTATTTTATTTTAGGACAATCATAGATGTGTTTTTGTGTGATTTTTCAATAATACAAGCATTTGACTCAAATTTAATGATATATCCTTTATCACACAATTGACCAATGATAAAAAAATTATGCTTTAAGCCATCAACCAACAACACATCTTCAATAAAAAAGTTGAATTTGTTACATATAGTTCCTTTGCCAATGATTTTACCCTTATTGTTGTCTCTGAATGTTACATACCCTTCGTCTAAGCTAGTGAGCTTAGAGAATTTAGATGGATCTCCGGTCATGTGCCTTGAGCATCCATTTTCAAAGTACCATATCTTGCTCCTAGCTTGTGATGGTAAATATTTCTAAAAAAAGGGTGATTTTTAGGTAACCATTTGACCTTAGGTACCTCAAAAATCGGTCTATTCAACTTATCATTTTGCATAGAGTTTTTTATGGTTCCTTTAGGAACCCAAATCAATTTATGTGGACTATATCTCTTAAACGGACATTTATAAGCAACATGTCCGAGTTTGCAACAAAAGTTGCATTTGGTGGGGGGTTGGATTTTGGTAAGGCCTTTAGCAAAGGTGGTTGGATTTTGGTGAGAGATACTCACAAATTCGATTCCGCCTCTTCTATGAGCGTGACCCTTATTGGCAAAGATCATGTTCAAGGACTTGCTACTAACCTTAAACTTTTCTAGAGTTTCTTTGAGTAGTAAGTTTTCATTCTCAAGTGTCTTTAAGTGTTCACACTTAGTGCATTGAGATAATGAAGGATTATCATGCTTAAGTTTTTCAAATTCATTATTTAAAAGGACATGCTCCTTTTTCAAACAATTAAACCTTTTGCTAATTATTCTACATTCATCAAACAAATCATGAAAATCACTTGAAAGCTCATTGATAGATAAATTTACATCTAATGAATTACTTATCTCATCTCCGATAGCCATTAGTACATAGTTGGCAATCTCTTTGTTGCTTTGTTCTTCATCTTTGGAATTGCTCGAGTCATCCCACGTTGCTTTAAGCGCCTTCTTCTTCTTTGGTTGTTTCTTCTTCACTTAGGGATATTCGCTTTTGAAATATCCCGACTTCTTGCATTCGTAGTATATAATTTATTTTTTTTTATTTAATTTTATTTTTAGTATTATTTTTAGATTTATTTCTTTTTATGAATTTTTTAACTTTCTTGTCAAGAGTGCCAAGTTATCATCATAGTTCTCATTACTTGAATTTTCTTTCAAGTGGTCTTCATGAGTTCTTAGTGTCATATCCTTCCTATTCTTTGGAAGGTTACTCTCAAGCTCTTCATGAGTATTGCAAGTCATTTCATAGGTCATCAAAAACCCAATAAGTTCTTCGAGCGAAAAGTTGTTCAAGTCTTTAGCTTCTTGAATTGCCGTTACTTTAAGATCCCAACTCTTTGGGAGAGATCTTAATATTTTATTAACAAGTTCGAAATTAGAAAAACTTTTACTAAGTCCTTTTAGACCATTGACGATATCCGTAAACCGGGCGTACATGTCTTCCATGGTCTCATTTCGTTTCATCTGAAATAACTCATAAATATAGACTAAAAGATTAATTTTGAACTCCTTTACTCTACTAGTGCCCTCATGAGTGATTTCATTATTATCTAAAGCGAAAAATAAGGCATTCATAGCCTTGGCATTTAAAGCGAAAGTCTTCTTTTCCAACTCATTCCAATCGTTCATCGGAAGAGAAGACTTTTGAAAGTCATTTTCAATAATGTTCAATAACTCAAAATCCATAGAAATTAAAAAAATTCTCATTCTAGTTTTCCAATAGGTGTAATCCGTCCCATTAAACATGGGTGGACGTGTGATTGAGTGACTCTCTTGGTTGCCGACAAATATCATCTCTCTTGGGTTTCAAACTAAAATAAGAGTAACCTTGCTCTGATACTAATTGTTAGGATAAAGAACAATAATACGAGGGGGGGGGGGGGGGGGGGTTTGGGGGATGGGGTGAATTAGTGCAACGGATAAAAACAACAAATTTCAATGATTTTAGAAAACTTTGTTCGATGAAATTCTATATTCGACGAAAATCATTAGTTAGACTCGAATAAGTTTGCAAGTGAGTAGAGAAGAGGGGATTGGACAATTTGCAATGAAGTAAAGTAAAGTATAGTAAAGATAATAAGCGGTAAGGAAAGAACACACCAGAATTTTTAGTGCTCTGATCGTTGTGACTTGCATCCACTTCTGATTCCTCCTCTGTCGAGGTCACCGACGTCCACTAATGGTCTTCATTCAATAGGCGAAGACCAACCACCTCTTTACAGCACTTTCTCTTTTTCACGGGTTCAGGAGATAACCCTTACAAGTCTCACACCTCTTCTTGGATGATTACAAAACTAAAGAAAGAGAGGATGACTCTTGCACTTTCATAACACTTTTACACCCCAACACAAAGATTTTTCCACACTTAGATATCATTTTGTTGCTCTTTCATGTAGAAAAGGGTGGGATATTTATAGGTCCCAATGACTTCAAAATTGGAGCCAAAAAGTGTCTCATCCTGGATTTTCAAGATACTTGTAGTACCACCGCTAGTACTAGGTGGTACCACTACCTGATAGAGCCTCGAATACTGAGCTCTAGCGGTACCATCGCCTGATAAGATGGTACCACCATCTAGCAGTAATAACTATCGGTGGTATCATTGCTCAGTCTAGGCAGTACCACTGCCTAGACCACCTGAGAGATTGCTCCCTGGGCGGTTCCACCGCCTCGGTCTAGCGGTGCCATCGCTAGACAAGGTCCAACAACTTGGTTGGGCCTTGAATCTGACCCAAACTAATCCAATTACGGGCCTAGTTGGCCCTTAACAGGGTAAATGGGATAACCTTCTAAACCTAACCCTAATTATATGTTAACTACGATTTTTAAGGCATACACTAAACAAAACAAACCTAGTAAGTCTAAGTTTCTTCCGATGAGCTTCCGATGATCTTCCGATGGACTTCCAATGATCTCTCGGCAATCTTCTAGCGGACTTCCGGCAAGTTCTTGGACTTTACGATGATCTTCTTGGCGAGTTCTGATGAGCTTTTTCTCAGTCAATTCAAGTAGCATTTCCGACGAACTCTCAGACTCCCAATAAAATCTCAATCTTGACTTTGGCACTTCGTTTTGCTTTATACCTTAATTGCTATCGTAGTTAATCCTGCACACTTTTCTCAATATATAAATTTGATCAAGTAATTTACCAATTGATTTCATCATCAAAATCCGAGATTCAACATAAATTTGAATCAATTTGTTGCCTATAAATACTCCACTCTTTCCTGCTTGGTAAGGCACGAAATTGAGTAGAAAGGGGAAAAATTTTACTGAGAAAGAAAGGTTGTAATCTCTCTTGAAGTGTAAGGTCACTTTTTCCTAGCATTTATAAGTTCCTCTAAAGGGAGAAGTGAAGTCTAAGAAAGAGAGGTTGTAAAGATTCTCTCGTGAGCCTATCAAAAGGAGAAAAACTTTGTAATGGTAGTTATTAAAAGAAGATCGGTAGTGGAAGCCGGTGACCTCGAGTGAAGAGGAATCGGGAGTGGATGTAGGTCACAACAACCGAACTACTATAAATCTAGTTTGTATTTACTTTAAGCTTTTCATTTTTATTGCAAACTGATTTCTTACTTTTACTACACTTACGAACGTATTTTCAAATTAACATCTTTCTGATACAGTTTTCGTTAAACAAGAATTTTCAAACTATCGTTTTTACGAAAGCACTAATTCACCCCCTCCTCTTAGTGTCGACACGGTCTTAACAGTTGGATAGAGATTAATTATCCAATATGGTATGATCTATTAGGGTTATGTTAACATGGAGCCTCTATAAATAGGAGAGAACTAAAGGTTCATAGGCTAGATCTTCTCTTGGTTGTCATCTCTTATTCTCCTCTCCCCTTCTCCTCCTCAAATAGCAGGCCTAGAGATTTGAGGAGCATTGTCATAGCCCTACTATGTGGATCACCACTATAAAGGAGGACACTTGATCTCCTCTACCCTCTTACATAGATCTGTAGGGATTCAAGGATATACGACCTCCTTAGGTAATATAATCTTTCATATACATAGTTTTCAATTTTACAGATTTTTCACACCAATCTTTGAACGACGACAAACATAATTTATGGGAAATTTAAGGATTTTATTTTATATTCTTCTGTTGCGCATGTGATATCGCCCCCAGAATTCCTTATATCTTGAATAGGCCAAACTAAGGAGAAAAAGAATTAAGAATGAACTACACGAGGAAAGACTCATCAACATTTATGCCTAATATTTTATATTTTGAAGCTTTGTCAAACATGTTGAGGATATGATCTTGAATCCCTCGAGTGTCATCATATTGAGTTATAGTCTGTTCTCTTATTAATATATCAGCCAGTGACTTATCAGTAGATTAAAATCTATCTTCAATAGCCTTTACATATTCTCATACACTAGTTATAGTCATTAATAAAGTCTTTATTTTATTTACAATCATCATTTTATAAATATTAAACTAAGTCTATTAGATCTTTCTCAAGCATTCATTTTGTTAACTTATTCCATAATACTTTCATCAGCCAACTCTATGGGTCTTTCAATAAGTAATGCTAAGTCAAGATCTAATACACCTAATGTGAATTGCACATGCTCTAATCATTCTGAATAATTTGATCTAGAGAGTACAGGGACACTAGAAACATGAGAATGTAAGGAAAGAAGTACTACTACAAAATATGAAACAATATTAATGCTTTGAGTTTTTAAAATATAATGAGCTATTAATATCATACATATTTTACCTTTAGATAAAATATTGGCATATCTAATATTCACTCACAATTATCTATAGAGGACTGATATCATTCTTATGGAATAGTATTGTTATCTTTGGGTATACAATCCTAAATTACAAGGATATCCAAAAAAATATCATCATACCCTATCACATAACTATTTAAGATAAATTCTCTTTTAGAATTATCTAAATCTTCTAATTATGTATGTCATTATGAATATTATTTCTTTGATGAATTTAGAACTAATTCATTAATGTGATTTTATAAGTTATTAGTCTAGGTCACTTTAGTAGCTACAAGACTAATGCAATAATATAAAATATGATTTAAAATGTCCTATAAATAATAAGACCTTTATTGTAATTTATATCCCATAAGTCTATCATTCCAAGCCACTTTGGTAGTTACCAATTAGATAAAACTTAGGAAAATAAGTTACAAATAATATTTATCAAATATTTTCAATCTAATTTATGTTGAAATAGTTCAATAATAAAATAACATCCATAATAATTATTGAACATTAATCAGTAAAAAAAAACTCATATGATAACTATAATCATGATGAAATATAAATCATACCTTCATATGAAAGATAAATATTATTTTATAATTTTAAATATATACATGTGAATAATCAAATAAATATCTTAGAACAATAATTATATTTTATTTACCACATACAAAATGTAATCAATAGATCATATAAAAAATCTATAATTTATATATTTTTAATTTTTACAAAAAATATTAAATTAAATCAATCGATTTTATTTAATCGAGTAAGCCAAGAATCAGGCTAAACATTAACCCAACTAAGCAAGTCAAAAATAAAAATTGATTAAGGTGAAGATGGATAAAAATTTAATTTTTGCTGTATTTGATCATAACTAAATCCAATCAAATCATCAAAATATAATCATGATCAAATTCAATCATAATTAAAATTAATCATATTAATTAATTTTTATAATTAAGGATATAAATTAGAATTCTTAATTTCATAATGATAAAACTATAATTTTGTTAACAAGATATAAGGTGTAATTATAACATTTATAAAGGGTGAAACTATCAAAATGATTAAAATAGAAATAATAAAAGCCATAAAGGTATAACTGTAATTTGATTAAAAAAAACCTCACTCTCAAAGAGGGTAAAACTATAATTTACCTTTTCAAACCTTAGTTTGTCGCTTGGGCATGGCCTTTGCCCATGAGCTATCACTTTGTGTATGGCTACTGCCTATATGAGGCCTATGCTAGTGCATGACAATCGCTATACGATCATCGCATGTGTGTGTTATTGCCTATGCGATTATTGCATGCGCATCGCTAACGCGATACGCGATCGTTATCTACGTAACTAGCCCAACGCTCAACCCGAGCTGTCGCTAGTGTGGTTGCCACAATGCACGATCAATCACGGCACACAACTCACCTCCTAGCAACCATTAGAGGTTGATGTTGTTACTATGATGCGCACGTTGCTCGACATAATCACCTATCGCAATCAATGCAATTGCAATGCTGCACAACCGCTGTCACCATGCAATCATGGAATATTGCAAAACAAAAAGTAAATATGATGTCACTTAGAAAATATTAGATAGAAATTTAGATCGATAATATACATAGATCTTTCATGCATCGTAAATTAGAAAATAATATATCTAAATTATTTAATATCAAGAATTAGACTCTGATTTGTAAACATAAAATCTATAATATATTATATGTAATTCGAAAAAATAATATATTGGATTTAGGACGTATAACTTTCAATGCCATCTAGAGAGAACTTTATCAGATTTGCATAGATATCATTTTTTGATCCAAAAACTATTCTCGATCTACAAGGAGAATCAAACTGTCCTTTCTTTCTATCTTTTGATCACTTAGATTGATATATTAGAGATGAGGATGGAAGAGAAATCATAATCTTTCTTTCAATCTCATGAGTCCACATCCGTCACATCACATTCTGTGTAACCATACATAATATCATGTTTAGATTTTTGAAAGTTTTATCAATATATATAGACAACATCTAGTATAAATAAATATAAAAATTTATCATATATTCTAAGAATCTTACCTAATATAAATTAAATAAATAAGACTAACACCTTTTATCTCTCCTTCGCTTAAATCAGCACGTGAGGTTCCACGGAGCTGAAGTTGTAAGGAGATGGCGATAGATAGGGGCGTAGCAAACCGTATCGCCTAGTGAGATGACTCCTGGCGTAGAGTGTACGTACCATGTGCATTCATGACATTGAGCATGTGGTGGGTTTCCCCTTCGACGATCCTCTCAGATGAACCACGAACAACAGCGCCCCCCGTCATCTGCTTCGAAGTCGTAAAGGAAGGGGGAATCCGTGGTCAAGTTTCTTCTTCTGCAAATCCAGAGTCCATCTCCTCGTCTCCTGAGGACGAGCAGTAACTCTGAGCGATGGGTGGGACGTGTCTTCCATCGAAACGAAGGGATGGAATCTACGGTAACTAGACCCGTAAGACTCCAACAAGTTTTGGTGAAAGTACTTCGAGTTCTTCACTTCATGTGACTGTTCTCTCTTGTGTACTGCAACTACACTTTTGTCGCAGAGGCAACATTTACTTGATGATTAACCGAGGCGGTTGGTGTTCGGGACCATGTCGTAGATCCAAGTATCCGATGCAGCGCCACCAACCAGCTTCCACCACCCACTCTTCCACGTTGAAGGTTCGTTCCACCACCTCCTCCTCCTCCATCATCAGGACGCAACATCCAAACTTTGGTGGAAACGAATACCTATTTCACGAAGAAGGAAGGCTGTGGTGCTCCTTCACAATGCTTCCCACGATCTTCCATTGAAGACCTCCTGCGAGGAAGAATCGAGCTCTGCACAACAGCTCCTGCTGGGGAGTTCAGGGTACCGAGAATCCGAGTTAATACCTCAGCATGTGGTTCTTGGATCAGTCAAAGATCTTGCGATGGCTCGAGCGACGTCAGCAAATGCAGAACTCAATGATGCATGGGTGTGTCGGATGCTTGAGGAAGAAGGCTGCCACCCTTTCGGAGATCACATAATAACTAGTCTGCTCTGCAGGATGATGGAATTCCAACCTCACTCCGGAGGAGGAGACATGTTTCTATTTAATGGATTTATTTCTCGAGGGGAGTAAACCCCTCCATATTCCGTGCGATGAGACATACATAATATATATATAGTAATTACTTTGTCGAGTCGAAAAAAAAGGAGTACCAGATAGTAGATTAATGGCTTCATATCCTGGCCTTCAATGTCTTAATGGCGGATTAGGATGGCCGTGAAGAAATGGCATCCTATGCCTGTGATTACATCAGGCGTGCATCGGCTGTCTCACGGTGGGTCCCGAGAGGCTCTTCCCTGTGATCACCTCAGGCGTACATCGGCAGGCGTAGATCGGCTGTCTCACAGTGCGTGTTGCCCGTCTCGGGGCTCGTCGTTGAGGGATGGGGCGCATAAGACGCGATGAATTAGCGGGACACACCCGACAAGAAGGGCCACTGAGGAGGGGCTCATGCAGGCCCCACGCATGTGGGTCAACATGCACATGAAGCAGCTCAGCTACGGGTTAGAAATGCCAAGTCGTTTTGACTCCCCGCGGCGCCCCCCCGCCCCCCCTCCCCCACACCAACCCATTCGTTGTTTGGGCTTCTTACGTTAAACGTCTTCGAGGCTTTCCCCTTCCCTTCCTTCCTCGGCCCTTTGCGTCGCTCCCTCTCCCGCTTCAATGACTATTTAACTTCGTCTCCACCGCTTCTCCATCCTCCTTTCGCATCGAACTATGGGCTTCGAGTTCGACGTCTATGAATTGCCAACCCTGGCGCCCATCCGGACCACCGGGAACGACGACCCGCTCAAGTCTACCAGCACCGAAGACGTGGAGTGCATTACGCCCAAGTCAGAAGAGCCCGTACGGGCACTGGTGTGCCCGCCGGCGCCGTGGAAGCCGCGGCCGGCTAAGAGGCGGTTCGCGCCTCCTCCCAGGGGTTACTACCCGGTCCCCAGCGACCTCCTCTCCGTCTTCGTCCCGCTGCCGTGCCCCCCAAGCAAGAAAATTCGAGTAGGTTGATGGAGCTCTCCCACAGATCGTGTAATTTCCTTGTGCCCACGGCCATGAAAACAGCTTCCTTTTTCTCTTCTTTTGTCTGAGAATAATACAATAATTGCTTAGAATTACAGCGATTTGTGTCTTCTGAGACTGCGACGATGGCATATTGTTGTTATATACATTTATGCCTCCGTTTCTTCTCTCTCATATGTTCCCTTCTCTTTTCCTTGGCTTTCAGTGATCTGAAACTGTGCTTTCCTTCTTTCGGTAGATTTGCATAAGGAAGTAAATGTCCTTTTTATCGAGAATTATACCTCTCTTTAGATTAATATTGTATTGTTCTGTTTTTGTGATCATCTTCCACATAGAGAGATACAAGAGAGAGAGAGAGAGAGAGAGAGAGAGTCTATGGAGGAATATAATATTCTTACATGCAATTCTTTTGCAGGGGAAACACATGCTGCCAAAAGTGCTCAAGGTATTACCCATCACCTTCATTAATTAACCAAAAACAGCCGCTCATCAGATGCCTATCAACCATAATATATTAATGTGCCTACATTCTTTTGAGAAGATGTGAATTCTAAGTTGAATATCTTGTTTTTTATAATGTGTATAATCATTCATTTTCTAGATCTGAGGGATAATGCATTAATGCGTTGCTTAAAGGGGTTGTCATATATGATTGGCATCATGATAATCCAAAGCTACAGCTCAACTCATTACTACTCTTAGCTTTCGTAGTAACATCATTCCACCCTTTTCAGCTTTTGTTTCTCTTTGCCCATAAGATCATGATGAGTCCATGATCAGGTCGGCTCTAAGTAGGACCTCCTTAAACTTCTACTTCACTGTTAGCAACATGGAAAATTATTCCTGCCGAGAAATAAAAATAAAAATAAATAAAAGAGTAGAAGAGGACAAAAATCTCTCTGGTAATCTCCAGTGCATACGATTCTCCAACACTTTGATTATATTTACTTGTGGAGCTGATAAGACGGAATAAATTCCTCATGATGAACTGTTTTGGGTGATCTATTCGGCTGTAAATTGTATGTAGCCTCAGATGCCATGACGATGGCAGTTAAGAGGATGGAAACCCATACATAGGAGCTAATTAATCTCACCAAGAACGGTGGACATACGATAATAATTGTGGCAGGAAGAGACTTGTCCCGCAGTGATGGACTTCAATGGGCGGCAACCATGGTGCTCACAGAATAACAAGCTCTCAGTTGTTCCCTTCTACGTAATGGCGATGCTTGTTATGGTGCCAAATGCACCATAATAGACTGCCGGGAAGCTTAATGTGCTGACTTAATTCCAAATGTTCGACGAAATGCCTCGTAACTCGTAAAAAAAAAATAGAGCTTTCAGTGCCTTCTCCCTCATTAAATCTGCCAAGGAAAACTGCCTCCCTCCGCTCATTACTTCCTGCCTCTGTATAAAACCTGACCCAAATCTACCAGGCAACGGAAAGAGCTTCTCAGCAAAACTAGCCTTGCACTTGCAGTACGTGGCGGTGGTTAAAACTCACCCGTCCAAGTCCATCTCCTCTTCCCTCACCATCCGAAAGAAGAAGAGGAGGAGGAAGGTATAAGCGGCAATGAAGGAAGCAGCAGCTGCAGCAGTAAGAAACTAGTTGGCACAAGGAAGAAGCTCAAGCTCACCGAGCACAAGTAACGCTGCTTGAGGACAGCTTCAGAGAGCACAACACCCATGTGCTGCGGTCTTCGTGTTTAGTTAACCACGTTTGAAACTGTATGTGGATTCAGTTTGCAGACCGAGAAGCAAGATCTGGCCGGCCGGCTAAATATACTGCCACGGCAAGTGGAACTCTGGTCCCAGAACTCGATGATCTTCGAGAGGTTATTGCTTGTGAGATGGATATCCGTTGCATCCGTGACTACTCTGCATGGATGCAGGACGAAGTCGAAGCAGATCGAGGTGGAGTATTGAGTGCCTCAAGAGGTGTTGTGAGAGCCTACGAGTGATGAGAACCAGAGGCTAAAGGTGTGCGAAACCGGGAGGGCCGCTCTACGTGCAGCTTCTGAAGGCAGCAACGCTGACCATGTGCCCTTTCTGCGAGCGAATGGTGGCGGCCACCGGCGGCGACGGTGCCAGGAAGAGCAAGAGTGGCGCGGCATGAGTGGCCGCCGGTTGGCGCCTGCGAACACTCCGCTGATCCGTCTGCAGAACTATGTCATTCGATTGCTGAGTAATTTGGGTTAGGAGGTAGATAGATGAATGAGGTGACGGCTTGATCCATGATTCCTCCTTTGAGCATCGAAACGGGCGTAGTCAGCACTGCCACGATCACATGGATGGATAGCATATAGCGAGCAATATGTTACATTATGCTACATTATGTTTATGCTACCATCCATGTGAATCAAAGAGATTCCAATACCTATAAAAAGAGAATCAAAGTTTCTGCTACATTATGTTTATGTATATATTATCCTATTCTATGATTTATCAGATTATCCTACACCATATTATATTAGGTTGTGTCACATTAAACTAGCATCCTATGACAACAAGCATTCATTAGAAAGAAAAATCAAAATTATAAACATAATATCATACTACAAATGTAATTGTGGTGGCTTAAGGCACAGAAGAAAGAGTAGAAGACGGTAGATATATTAATAGCACTTATTTATAGAAACATAAGGAAGATAAGTATAAGCTTTTTCTAAAAAATAAAACGATCAAGTTGTATGATATTTCATTCACTCACCCGCTTATCCATTTTGAATTATTGAGAGCATATGAAGTAATGTCAAACTTTGATATATTTAGTGTACCTGTTAAAGATAAGATTTTTTATCACTGTAATAATAGACTTATTGTCACATTATATTTTAATTTGTCCACCTTGTTTTTCTTAAAAAATCTACTAAAATTTTTTAGATCCAAATTGTTTGACATGTTATGCTTGTAGTCACTATATATATGTCTCAGAATTTGAGAGAGTAACACTTTTTTTTTTTTATCATCCATGAAATTTTTCCTAAGCCAAGTCTGCATATAAACCTTTTATTTTTTTTAATCATATGTACAACCAACCCGATTATTATCTGTATAAGAATATAACTTCAATTTTTTACCTACTGAAAACGAACATCATATATAATAACTCTTTAGTTGCTCTAAAATAATACTTACAAGGGTTGTACCAACAAACTAGCTATAAACATAATATCAAACCTTTAATATGTGAGATAAATTATTCAATTAAACTTCTATGCTGCTTGCAACATCTATTTTTTTAGTTCCATCATCTAACATTAGCTTATTATTTATATTCATTAGAGTACATGTTGACTTATAGTTGTCATATAAAATATTTTAACAAATCTCTAACTTATTTTTCTTAGCATAAAAATAATTCATTTTCATCTTGAACAATTTTCTTTCCCATAAAATAGTATAAAATCCATAAATCAATCATTTTGAATTCTAATATCATTTTTTCTTAAAGTCATCAAGCATACTTATCAAATTTTGAATATAAATCATATCATTATACAAAAAGAGAATAAAAATTTTCATTCTTTGAGCTTTTATATATAAAGTTGTTTCACTTTAACTTTATTGAAATTTATGTTACGAAAGTAGTTATCCATTCTATTGTATTATGCCCTTGATACAATTTCTCTAACTTGTAGACTTTATTTTCATACCTTTTAATTTTAAAATTTTTAAGTTACTTAACTCAAACCTCCTCTTGTAATTTTTTATTTTGAAAACTTATTAATATCAAATTGATAAACCTATTATTTTTTTGGAATTGTTGAACACTGTTCTAATTGTATCAGTTCTTAGAACTAGAGAAAAGTTTATAAAAAATCAAAACATATAATTTGATAATACTCTCTGGCAACTAAATGGGCTTTTATGTTTTTGTAGTGAATCATTCACGTTAAATCTTTACATGTAGATCTACTTAAGTCCAATTATTTATTTTAATAGAGGGCAAATTTATCAGCGTTAAAGTTTATTTTTTTTTCAATAGTTTGTGGTTTGTCATTTATTGTTTATACTAATTTTTATTTTGGAGATGTAGCTTCAAAACAAGTAGGTTTGAAAGTAAAACATATAAGATCATTATATTGATATATTTTTATAAGACTATAAAATTTTCTTAGAGATATTTCAGAATCACTTGTATGGATATCAGAATCAATTAAATTACGAGGAGATTTAGATGGGATATTCACAATAGAAAATGTATCATGTGATTTATTAACTTTTTCTTCTCCTATGACTATAGGAATTTCAACTATATTAAAATTTCAAATATTTTTTCATTGAAAATAATACCATAACTTATAATTAATCTTTTTAGTTATAGGATCATGAAGTCTAAAAGTTTTTATTCGCTATTTTACCTCATAAATATGCATAAAATGCTTTTGTTTGAAGGAACAAAAGCTTTTACTATTTTTTTTTTTTTTTTAAGGAACATGAGAGCAAGTAACACAATTAAATAACTTAAAGTGATTCACATCAGGCTTTCTATCAAACCATGCTTGAGAGAATATTTTATCTTAAACTATCTTGGTGAGAAAGTGGCTTAGCAAATATTTTGGTATGCTGATGGCTTTTGCCAAAAACTCTTTTAGTATTATTTTCTTTTTAAGCATACTCTTTTAGTACTATTTTCTCAATCATAACTCGATTAGTTTCACTTTACTATTCTATTTTGTTGGGAGGTATAGTTTGTAGTCAATTCACTATGAATGTCTACAATCTTACAAAGATTAACAAGATATTTGGAAGTGAATTTACTCCTTCTATCAGTACCTAGGGTTTTAATAAAATAATCACCTTACTTTTCTACATAAGTTTTAAAAATTTTGAAAATAGAAAAGACTTTAGCTTTTTTTAATAAAATAATTACCTTCCAGGAATGGCTATGCTATTTTCTAAAAACACAATATTCATAAATATTATCTTTGTTTTAAATTTTTTATTTACTAACTATTATATTTTCTAATGTAATAGTTCTAGTCCATCATAATATATATTGTGTCATAGTGACCATTTATCAATAATTGTAATAGAAAGTGCATGTAAGAAAAATCAAAATACAATAAAGAAAATATCTTATTTTTCATCATTCTCATAAATTTTTTTTAATCATTAATCAAATATTTTCATCATAAAAAAGTATAATAATATTTTCTCATCAGACACTCTACACTAATGAGATTTTATTTTAATCTATAAATAAATATCGAATCATTAATAAATTTCTTATTAAATTTGATGTTCACGACAAATGTTTCTTTTCCTTTTACCTAGACTTCACATCATTTCTCATATACACTACAATATGATTGAATTATTAAATCTTTAAAATAAATTTCTATCACTTGTCATATGATTATTGCATCCACTATCTAACAATCAAACAAATATATAATATTCATCATTATATGTCAATTTTTTTTATTTTTCACTATTATTTTCTTCATGATAATTTGTTTGATTTTTATTCCCACAATCTTTATAATATGCTCATATTTTTTTCACAATAAGAGCAAATTTAAAGAAGCATTTAAATTTTTATTTTTTACCAATAGTCTTTTTCAATATATCTAACTTTCTTATAATGAAAAACATTGATGGGTTTATTTATTGCCTCTCATTTAATAGACTTTATCCCCTACATTAAGTGTCAAAACATCTATAACCTCTATCATTGTTGTAATACCCATAATATTATTTGATGACATATATAATTAAGATTACTATAAAGGGGTATTTTTAAAATTTTAGGGTTATAGGGTATTTAGTGTGTAACCTCTATTATTTTCTTAGAAGAGCGTACTTCTTTTATTCATGAGAAGATGTAGAGGCCAACACTTTTATTCATGAGAAGATGTTGAGGCCAACACTCAATAGGAAATCAAGATCGAGTAGGTAAAGACTATAATCTTATGATTTCTTCATCAAAATTTTTAAGTTATAAGAAGAAAGAATCTTATATATATACATCTTATGATTTGATTCGATAAAAATCTTGATCTTATGATGAGAAAAAAACAAGATAATTGTGTCATAAAATGTATTGGTCGACTTGTTATCGCATATGGTGTGTGGCGTGGGTGAGGGAAGTGATGTGTGGAAATTTGACAAAGGCGTGCATGTGTCAAAAACTAGAGGAAATAATAATAATAATAATAATAATAATAATAATAATAATAATAATTTAAAAAAGTATGTGATCTTAAGAATCTCATTTTTTATATTAAAAGAGTTCATTTAAAATTTAAAATATTATATGCATGTATGATTTTGAATTCCTATCATTCCCTACCAATCATAAAGTAGAAAGGATCATAGATCAATTAATCTTATATCATTGAATATGATATGATCTTAAAATAATAAAAAAATGATTATTATTGAGATGAGAAAGAAATGATTATAATTTTTATTGTATTGATTTATATTATTTAAATGATTTAGGAGAAGTAAAAGAGGACCATGATCACTATATCAGTTATAATGATTTAGGAGAAGTATCACTTTATAATACTTGTTTTCAAATTTAATAATATATGCTTGCTAATAATAAAGTTATACGATCTACAAATGTTAAACAAATTACTAGTCTTGTTGATATTGTATTTATTTAAAATGGTTAAAAAATATTTAATTATTATATTTTTGAATGTTATATTATTTGACACATTTGAAATGCGTGTAAAGACTTATGCATTCGATGAATAGTTTAATATATTATTTTAAGTGATATTTAATTGTTTAGTCCATTTTATTTTAATTTGGATCCTCCTAATACGATTATATAATGGTCATAAATTTTAAAGCTAGTTTCTTTTAGCCCCAATATAATTATCAGTGTGTTACATATACCATAAGGTTAAATATGATTATGGACCTTATCACAAGAATATAAACCTTATCACGAGAATATAATTTTGTTATAACCATTATTACTCTAACTTCTATTTTAATAGAGTTAAGGTTCATTTTCGTCTTGGTTTTGACCATCAACTTCTTAAGCCCTTATAGTTTACTTTTTATATTTTAAAAAACATAGCATATAAGTTATTCTTTTTAAATTTGAGTTAATAGATATTATTAGAGTCTACTTACGTAGCATGTTGACTTAGACTCACAATAAAAATTTAATAAAATAGAAAAAATAGCTCACCACTAAGTTTAAAATCACAAAGGGATACAAAAATTTTACCATCGCAAGGATAATAAACAAGGATACAAAACTAAAAACAAAAGACTCAACATTCAAGAATGCATCCAAGAGATATAAAGTTTAAAAGAGAACGCTAAGAGAGCTTATGCTAATATTCTCAGTTTCTAAACTCATTTCTAACCCTAAAATATCAAAATTAGTACTAGAGTACGAAACAATATAGAAAATTATGAAATTAAGTATTTTACAACTTTAACTTTATCGATGGAATATGCTCATGAGTTGTCATATTTGAGTGAGCTAGGTTAAAGACTATGAGATAATATTATTGGTTATAGAAAATATCATAGCATCAACAAGATCTATACGAGCTAATTGTAACAAATTAGGTACACCCATGTCAGCCAAACTATTAGAGGATATATATATTTGGATTAAGAGGAAAAATCATTGGCTTAAGGGAATAGAAAAGAGCTTCCAACTTATTAAGCATGGAGATTGAATCCTCCTATGTTTAAGGCAATGCCAACGAAGAGAATATTACATTTGGGACTTTTATATTACATGGGAATGCATATAAGTGGAGGCAAATTGAAAGAACACTTGAGAAGGATGTAAATGGGAATGAGATTCTGATCTTTTGCAACAGGTTTAAGGAGTCTTTTACAGAAATGTGTTTTGCTACAAGTGTTTAAATGCAAACGGAAGAAAGATTCCTAAGGCTGAAACAAAATGATGATATGCCATAAGAACAACCAAAGTATGCTCCAAAGTTGGTTGGTACAAATAAGAACAACCAAAGAGACATATATATATCTGGATTAAGAGGACTAATCAAACAGTAAGTGATATCATTTGAATTGAAAACATAAGTAGCTATGGATAACAAGGCTCAAGTTGTGAAAACGGGACCCTAAAAATGTTAAAAGAGAGAATTAGATAATAAAGAAGAGATATAATGCTTCATACTTCCATCAAAATCAAACTTGGAAAAAGAGTGTTTTCAGTCAAATGCAAATACTACAATAAGTTCCATGCAGATAAAGAATGTTGGTGGCTTTTTGGGGTATATTTGTGTTGTAGTCAACAAGGCCATAAAATTGTTGAATGTCCCTAACAGAAGACACAAAATTAAGGGGATAGAAAGGTCCAATCTAAAAGGGCCAACTATCAGAAATCTAAAGCATTAGGGAAAGTTCACGCCGTGACACTACAAAATACTCAGATTTCTAATATTATGTATGGTATCAGGTATCATATTGGTATCTTCTTCATTTGCCGCATTCGATTATGGTGCCACTCATTCTTTTGTGTCTATAAAGTTTGCTAAGAAGCATAGTTTGATGTGTGTACCTTTAGATATTGTATTAAGCATTGATGCTCTGATCGGTGTAGAAAAAATTATCATGCATGATTATAAATCTTGCATAGTCAATATTGATGGTAGAGAGCTTTCGGTTGATTTAATTAAACTAGAAAAAACAGATTTTAATATTATTCTAGGAATGAACTGATTAGCCATGACTCCCTTGATTTTCATAGAAAGATTATGAATTTTCATATCCCAAGTGGTGAGACTGAATTTAGATTTCATGGTTGCTTTACTAATATTATTCCCCTTGTAAAATTTTAGCTATTCAAGCTAAACAACTAATGAAGAAGGAATGCAATGGTTATTTGGTCAAGTGAACTTGGTAGAGATTCTTATAGTTTGTGAATACTCAAAGGTTTCTATAGAATATCTACTAGGATTGTCACCTGATAGAGAAATAAAATTTACTATTGATATACTACCAAGAATAAGATGGATACCTAAAACTCCTTAAATAGTGGTGTGTGTGTGTCTATTGAATTAAAGGAATTGAAAGAACAACTATAAGAATTGCTTGATAAAGGGTTTATTAGACCTTAGTGTCTCTCCCTTGGTGCTCCTGTTTTGTTTGTAAAGAAGAAGGTTTATTGATTATCAAGATTTAAATAAAATAATAATTTAAAACAGATATCCTTTATTAAGAATTGATAATTTATTTGATCAATCGTGGTATACATAAGTATTTTCAAAGATTGATCTACCGTTCAATTATCATCATCAACTATCATCAACTAAAAATTAAGACTACCTAAATTTATTTTCGAATCTAATAAATATAGATATTATGGATTTTTTATTATACCTTTTGGATTGATTAATGTACCTACAACATTCATGAATCTAATAAATAAGATATTCAAGTCATTCTTAGATAAATTTATTTTAGCATTCATTGATAATAATTTGGTATATTCAAGAAGTAAAGCAAAACATGAAGAATAATTGATAATTGTTTTACGAATTCTAAGGGATAACAAGTTATATACAAAATTGAAGAAATATAAGTAGAATGTAGCATTCTTGGTCATGTGATTTCTTTAAAAAAAATTCAGTTGTTCCAATAGAAAGTGAAAAATTGTTATAGAATGGAACAGACCAACTAATGTATATGATATTCATAGTTTCTTGGGATTGGTTGGCTATTAAAAAAAAATTATAGAAGGATTTTCTAGCATTATAACTTTAACTCGTTTGACACATAAAAGGAATTAAGTTCAAATGATTATATGATTGTCAAGAAAGCTTCCAAGAAATTAAAAATAATAAAAAAAAAGACTAATAACTTGTCCTATTCTTACTATACCTTTTAAGTGGTGGAGGTTTTTACTATATACAATGATGAGAAATGAAACATGTTCTGATGTAACAGGGTAAAGTGGTAGCTTATGACTCCAAACAACTAAAATCGCATACGAAGAATTATCTCACGCATGATCTTGAATTTGAAAACACTAGTTTATGCTTTGAAAAAATAGAGCATGTGAAATATTTACTTATTATAAAAGTTTAAAGTATATTTTTACTCAGAAAGAACTGAATTTGAGATAAAAGAAGAATCAAAATATTATTTATCTTACTATAAACTATCATCAATTATTTTTTGATTTAGGTACATCAAGTTTAGAGTATAAAACTTTTGTTTAAGATTACTACAGAGGGTCATATTTGGATATTCGAAAAATTAGGATATTTAGTAATGTAATCTCTATTATTTTCTCAAAATGACATCTTTCTTTTGTACATGAGGAGAGGCGATCTCCTAGAGAAACTCTACGTAAAGAGAGATTTTACCCGTAGGGCTAACACTCGAATATGTAAGGGTTATGATCTTTCTTATGATATTTCTATCAAATTTTTTAGATTATAAGAAGAAAGAATCTTATATCTATGCATCATATGATTTGATCTGACAGAAATCTTATATCTGCGTGAGTGAAAAATTTGGCAGAGGTGTGTGCATGTGGGAAACTCGGTAAAGAGGAAGAGAAAAGGTGAATTTGTGATGTTAAGGATGAAAAGAGTAAGTAAACGAAAAAAGGGGTATGTGATGTTAAGGATCTCAATTTTATATTGAAAGAGTTTCTGTTTAAAATTTGAATGATTATAAGGCATATATTGTTTTGAATTCCAACCATTCTCTACCAATCAAAAAGTAGACGGACCATAGATCAATTGATCTTAAATCATTGAATGTTATATGATCTTAAAAAATAAATAAGTTATTATCATTATCGAGGTAAGAAAGAAAGGATTATGATTTTTCACTGTATTAATTTATGTTATTTGAAGGAATTAGGAGAAGAAGAAGGGTCTCGATCATTACATCAGTTCTAATAGTCTATGATGATCATTATATCAATTATAGTAGTCTACGATCGATCAATGTAAGTATCCAATGATTCTGTCTTACTTATTTTTAAATTTAATAATATATGTGTTTGCTAATAATAAAGTTATATGATTTACAAATGTTAAATGAATTACTAACTTTTAAAAATAAGCTTATTGATATTATATTTTAAAATAATTAAACATTATTTGATTATTATATTTTTTTAATGTTATAATTATTTGATATATTTGAAATGATATGTAAAGATTTATGCATTGGAAGGATAGGTCAATATGTAATTTTACGTTATATTCAATTAGTTTGGGTATAATTAAGATCTTATCAATGGATATATTATTCATAAGTTGAACTAACTAGTTTTTTTTTTTGTCCTTACATAGGGATAAATATGTTACTTATGTGGCTAAACATGATTTTGAGTCTTATAAAAGGGACAATTATGATATGTGTCTTAGCTATATTTATGATTATCTATAAATTTAGATGTGAACTCTTAGTTATATTTATATTAATTCATGATTAGTTAATGGTAATCTTTGCATTAAGATTATTTTTATTCATTTATGTTTTTATTATGGAAATGTGTTCAATGATTATATATGAAACTTATATTATGTGCTTGTTATGCTAAAATTTATGATTTGGAAAGTATACAAAGTTATGTTTGCTCTTTATATAAGCATAAAAAAAGGTTTAGCAATATATATGTATTTTTTTATATAAAAAAATACAAGTATGGATGCATAAAGTATGTATAAGTTTAACAATATATTATTTTTATATTTGTACTTTCAGTATATGAATTGTGGTACTTATTGCTTATGTTGTTAAGGTTTAGATTTGATTTCACCTTGTGAAAAAAGTAAAAATACATATAATAGTAATCTCATTAATTCATCAACAAACAAGGTGATTTTCTTGTATCTTTATATTATTCTATAATAGTAAAAATTATATCTAATTTTGAAGATAAATTTTTTATTTTTTTCATCACGGTTTAATCTTTTAAGTTTTTATTGTAAAATCTAATTTGATTTACAATAGAAGACATTTTTGAGAAAAAATCACTCAAAATTTTTTATCATAAGAATTTTAAACTCATGTCAAAGATTTGAAGCCTTGAAATTTTGAACTTGTATGTATCTCCAAACATAGTTTTTAGGACTTTTTAAATTTTTATTAATGTTGATGCTAAGATGATTCGATAAAATAGAGACTTATCTATTGTTTACTATAACATTATTTATTCTTTTTGATCTTCAATGATATTGAGATTCTGTAAATCATATTTAACAAAACTAATTTTTATCCTATTTCATAATTTTTAAAATAAATAATATTATATTATTTTAACAATATAAAATTGATAACTATCATATTTGAAAATGCGAAGAAGTTAATTAGAAATACTTACTCCAAATACCAATCTTTTTTATTTTTTAATCAATGACTTTGCTTTGAACTGATACCCGACTTGACTTGTTTTAATTCCTGCACAGCTTTATGACGAAAGAAAGAGGAGAAGACCATCGATAAAATATATATATATTAAGGTGGAATACTTTGGACTCATCAAAAAGATAAATCGACCACAACCACGTTCATGACATCTCTTTGAACGGTTCAAAATGGAGGAACAGTTTTGACTTTTGTCTTATCAACTTGCGTACACGAGAAATGCAATAAATTGGAATCTTTTTCTCCTCATCTTAATTTACATTAAAAGCTGTTGTCTACATTTCATAAGCCAAAGTGATCCCCCAAGCTCGAGAGGATTGGCCACGAAAGCACTCTCTTCCGTGATGTCTTCACTCTCCTGTTCTCTCAGCTTCCTCTGTCAACGCTGAGGTCTGCAGACTCTGCACGAGTCTCCATGTCTTCTTGTCTCATATGCCGGTCCTCGATGAATCTCGACAGCAAATGGTGACTTGTACCGTATGGTGGTGGTGCTTCGAGGAATGAGTTCACGTTTGTGCAGGTCCAGCTATCAAGATGAAGCTCATTTCCAGGGATTCTACTTCCTTTGTTTGACCTGGTCAATTATCTAGAACGTACTAACATTAACGATGCCAATCAGACAGACTCCCCAAGAATGATCTGTCCTCGTCTCTTCTTCTGCTTGTTCGCGTTCAGAAATGGGCTGAAAACAAGAGAAGGCAGCCATCGTCTTCAATGCCTCTCTCTTATCTCTTCTGCCCAAGGGTATCTATCATGAGATCAACGTCGTGACTTGTAATGAATTAGGTATTGAACTACCACAATGTTCATGCCTTCGTTTCAAAGCTCTCGATTTCCTGCACCTTCTTCGCTTCGATTCCATGCCTTGTTTCATTGTGATTGCTCAAACTACTAGTCTTTTCTGCGATTTGCATGTTGGTATTTTGCAGTTGCTAATGGCTACAGCTAAGGTCGAAGGAGTGCAACAGAAGAAGAGAATTTTGAGTGCCCAACCTAAGAACAACAATGCCAACGGGAGAGACACCATCAAAGTTTACTACCAAAGGTTTTTGCTTCCTACGATCCCTGAGAAACCCACACCGAACTATCTTAAGCCAACCATTAGCTCGTGCCATGGCACCAGCTCCCAACAGCCCAAGATATCTTCATCAGCAGCTGGTGCTGCTGCAAAACGTGGAAGCCAAATGAACGTGTCTCACTCACCGTCTTCCCTACCTCAACGACCTCCCACAGCAAACCGCCCAAAGGAGAGAGCAGCGAGAAGTGGGCCGTCAACGATGGCAAACATGGCTCGAAAACGAAGCTTGGCGAAAGCTTCGAAAACTCCGGCAGGCGGGAAGGCTGTTCCGCTCGTGAAGACCGCCAGAATCCTTCCAAAAGTCATGTCTTCCACCGCCGCTGCAGTCAAACCCGAAGAAGAGAAGTTGATGGACGTCGTCAGAGGCAATGAGGCACGAAACCTGGCAAAGAACGTCGAATGTGAGCAGTATTCGAGGAGCTCAGAGTCCAAAGCCAAGAATGTAGATGAGCAGATGCCGGGAAGCCAAAGGGATGAGGCGGAAGGAAGAGGAAGCAAGAGAAAAGGCGATGGAGTAGACAAGGCAGCGCAAGAGACCATGGAGTCGAAGAGGCAGGCGGCGGTGAGCTGGAGGAAGGAGACGGCACCGGCTCACAACGCTGTCATAGAGGAGGAGACAGCCGACAAGCTGGCGGCGAGGGGGAGCAAAGTGAAAGCGCTTGCCGGGGCGTTCGAGACCGTCGTCTCGTTACAGAAGCCGGAGGGCAGATGGAGTCAGCAAGAGTCGGTGACGGCGGCGGATAGTAGCAGCAGCGGCAGCGGTAGCGGAGCTGCTCGGCCCGGCGGGGATCAGATAGAGGAGGCAGCACGAAACGAAGATGTGCCGGAGGAGGTGAAGAAGAAAGGTGAAGGGGCTACAGCATGACAAAAGCGTTGACAAGGTGATTCAAGAGAGGATAATGAGTGGAGATGGTAATAACGAACTGTCCAAGTGTCCAACCCATCGCTCCTCCTTACGAATGAATCTAAAAGAGCACATTCGTCCCAGGCATTGCGTTTAGCGAGGAGCGTGCACGTGTACGGCCTGACGCGCCCGGTAGAAGGAACGCGTCGTCGCGGGACCCACACTCACGCGGGACGCTCCGCGTGCTTTCCGCATGTGCCCAAAAACGGAGACCCCGAGGCCGTGGAAACGACGCATCATAGAATTGGAATTGGAATCGAACACGTACTTGGTTTTGGATAGCCGTCGGTCGATCGGTCGTTAATACCTCACTTTCTTGCCGATACAACCAGTAGTGACGTGTGTAGGTAGAAAGTCACGGTAATGTTACAGTCTCCAAACGCTACTTTGTGCAAACCTAACAATGGAAGGTTCCGAGCATCCTACGGTCATGCTTTTTCTTCCTTCACGATGGCTGGACAAGATTAGGGGAGAAGATATAATATACGTACATGGCATGAGGTTTAAAACGGTGAAGACGTGGACGGGATCGGAGGTGGGGTCCTCGGCCGACCGAACGCATGGATGAATTTGACGGCACGCGACCGAGACCGTCCTACAAATTGACCCGGTAGTGACGGCCAGTGGCATGCCGAAACGTGTGCTCTAAACGGAAACCTGAAGACGTGACCACTTTCCGTTCCTCACACCTCTGCGTTTGAATATATCTTTTCTTTTTCAATTGTAAAAATGATTTATTTAAAATTTCATTGTGATGATGAGAGAGGGGTGGGGCGGCGGTGGCGTTTCATCCCTTGTTTGCTCCTCCCCTCTCGTTGTCATATCCGGTGTGCGATTGGGTGGAATGCGAGGGGCCCACGGGAGAGTGACGATCGCGTGGTCCTGGGTAATTGCAAAAGCAGAGGGGTCTGCGTTCGCACCCGTTTATTCGTATGTTTACCCACGGTGTCCGTAGCAGATGGGAGATGTTTACCAAGCGAGCCAACCGTTCCAAGAAAAGAATCCCGCGAGTGACGATATCAGACAGCACAACACAGATAGAAGAAGAGAGCCGCCTGCGCGTTATAAAAGAGAGGAGAAGGCGAAAATCTAAAAGCGAATCGACCCTCCGCGAGGAGAGGGAGTGGAGATCGGGTGTGCATCGGAGACGAAGAGTCGAAGGACTGGCAGAAGCAGGGCGGCTGGGGTCGCGGGGCTCCAGCCGGCGACGGAGGATAGGAGCCCAGGTCGTGTCTTGGTGGCGCTTGAAGGTTGTCTTCCCCGTCAAGCGAGCTTGGCTCGCCGTCTCCTCCCGCGTCAGGTCCCAGAAACACGGTTACTCTCTCTCTCTCTCTCTCTCTCTCTCTCTCTCTCTCTCTCTCTCTCTCTCTCTCTCTCTGTTTCTATAATTATTACCAGGCTGAGATAAGAAGAAGCCGAGGGGAAACCTAGGAGAAAATTAATGTCTTTGGGCGACTGAAGGATCATGTCGAAATCGAAGGTCTCTTACTTTTATCATTGATCTCCAGATCGCCTGGCTGGGGCATGAAGGATCATGCATGTAGAAGTTCTATAAGTTCTCTGTTCTCTTCACCAGTTTAATTTGCAAGAAAGACAAGAAGGAGATCATAGCATCCTCTCTTTTTGTGTTTCATCCTCAACTTCACTGTTGTATTACATTAATAAGGCAAACATACTAAATAGCCGATACTGATATATCATGCATGGTGGGTTGCGTCTTTTTCTTCCACTTTTGCCATGGATATATATATATATATATATGCATGCTCACAGGAGCTGTTACTTTGGATTCCTGTTCTAAGTCCTGTTCTTTCCTCACTGATGGGGCAGGTGGGGGAATTCTAAAGCTGTACGATGATGTTCAAATGTGTGGATACCAAGATGTGCAGGTTATGTGGGAGATTTTAACCAGATGTGAGATGGAGACATCAAACCTGGAGAAGCAGCGCAAGCGATCGTTCTGCCGGCGGCCTTCTGTTCCCGTGGAAACTTATGGGTGAAACAGCAGTGAGAGAGAGAGAGAGAGAGAGAGAGAGAGAGATCAAACAAAGGCTGGAGTTAGTATTACTTCTTCCATGGTTCCCAATCACCAGAGATAGCTGTAAAGTCTATAAAAAAAATGTCATATGTTTTTAACATGTACATATTATAATCAGAAACGTACCTCTCCCCTTCAATAAATTGAGGTGGAAGAAGGGCTTTGGAGCATTGTTCATGGACTTATCTGAAACCTATTCTGCAGAGACCATATAAGATCAGTAACTATGATTTCACATCATAAAACTGTGTACTATAAGCTCAAATTAACATAACATCATAGCATGTAAATCAAGTCAATTAGATCCATTATTCATTGAAAGGAGACCATGGCACTTGGAAAAATAAACTTTTCCATTTCCATTCAGTGGCCCAACATCCTGTTATACATATATATATATATATATATATATATATATATATATATATATATATACATATATATAAATGTATATATATATATATACATATATGTACATATATATATGTATATATACATATATGTACATATATATATGTACATATATATATGTATATATACATATATGTACATATATGTATATAGCATATATGTACATATATATATATGTAGTACCACGATGTATACCTTCGTCTTTTGCTTTAACAATGTCAGGCTCTGATTTGTACTAGAGTCCTCTGGTATCCTTGTTAAATTGATCCAAATTGTCCACTGAGTGAATTTTTTGAACCCTTGTTAACAACGTAATCAAGATTCAAGCACCATAAATTATTTCTCTTCTGAAAATTTAAGATTCTGATATAGCATCCTCTCCCTTCCAATAGAAAAAAGAGACATGCTTGAAAATTGGCTACTTCAGATGGAGTTGTATGAGGACCATCAATGACAAGTAAGCCATTGGACATGAGTACTGTATGTCTTCCTCATATGGCAGCCATGGAAGCATTGCTTCAAGTCCCTGATTTGAGACAGAACTCGAGCCACAGCCACAAAGAGCCAACAAAAGAATGTATGGAAGAAAGCTATTGAAAGCACAGTCATATATCAGTTCAAATCCTAGGTACCAGAGGAAAAGAAAAAGATAAAATGAAAATGCATGGAGAAATAATTTAATTACCCTACAACCAAGAAGGTGCCTAAAATATCAGTAATACCAAAAAGCCTAGTCCCAACTCAATGCCAAATAGGGTGTCATATATGTCATATCAAACATCAGTATACAAAATCATATATTCGGGATACCAATATTTCTTGAGAGAATTTATAGAGTGACAAATCATGGCATGGATCTCAACAGAATCCATCAAAATCACTTGTCAATCTCAAACATCCAAGATTTTGATGGAGACATGGATCCGTCTCAAAGATGACCTCTCGAGCAGGAAACAATCTGAAACCTCCACCTATATCATTCGCCTATTTTTTATCTAGTAGTACTGATTGCTTCATCTTTCTTGAATCAACTCATATGCAGCAACTTTGGTCATTCTTACAAGCAATGAAAGTCAAAACTTTACGACGAATTCCCACTTCCGGGGATGCTACAACATAAAAAAGCACAACATTTATCTACTATGACAAATTTGCTAACATTTCAGTGCTACACATCTGATCCCAAATAGTGACAATTCTTTTTGTCATGACCTTCAGGCATTCATAAGCTTTGTACAGAAACAAGAATCTAAATCTTCAGGACATATAGTTTAGTGATCTTAATGATTCCTGATCAGGGGAAATTGCACATATATGCCATTCTCAAATGTTGCATATATGAAACTCGTTTGATGCTTCCAAGAATTATGATAACAAAACCTCTAGAACAGGATGAGTGCAAATTATAACTGTAGGGATCCTATTGAGAGGATGTATTCCAAAACTAGAAACTCGATATCTTAGTGCTAAGAAATTATGAGTCAGTAGAAGAATTCATAAATTATAAAAGATAGCATGAAAATCATGTAAGGTTTTTAGTAGAAGAGGAACATCTAGAAAAAAAACTCATATTAAGAAAAATGGTATTCCACAAAGTAATCTACTCTGTTATTTCTTGCAAATGCAGCAGTAGCAATATTTTCTCAACCAAGTAAAGAAAAAATTATCCATGCAGAAGAAACTTTTATTGCTTTTTCTAATTTTATAATTTAGAGAATAAGTAATGGCATGCTACTTCCTAGCTAAAATCAACTTAGCATGAGATATCAAATTTAAATTAAAAATGATAAAGAGTACATTGAGAAATATTTTTTTGACTATTAGGAGTTTAACAAATCATCATTGCACCATTTCAAACATGAATTTTGATGTTGTAAAGCATTAAGTTATTGAACTGACTGAATCACAACTACTCTTGGGATTTAAGAAGTAAATCCTTACGACTTTTGGTGCTTTTGGCTCCCAGTGTATCATGATGGGCGTTGTGATTGCAACAGCACAATCAATTAATTGCACTTGTGGAAGAAAATCACCATGCTTCTTATGCAAGAAAATGTCTATTCAAGATATCCTGTTTCCAATATACAAGTTGAGGTACATAGAATAATTAGCAAAAACACTATGCGAAACATGAATACAAGGTCTAATCATGCAACTTTTGGTACCTTCCATTAAAACATTATTAATGTTGGTGACAACCAACCGAAGATTCGAGTATGATCAAGAAAAAAGACTAATCATGTAAGCAGTAACCAAAATAAACATTGTGGTCCTGTGACCAACAATACTATTTTTTCTGTACATACTACGCAAATAAATTACAGCAGAAGCATGGACGATTCTATATGGAATGACCAAGAACTTTTAAAAGGCACAATATCTACCAGTTTATAAATCACCAAGAAGAAAATGTTGTTTTTATTAGATTGCCCTCAACAGGACACTGAAACACAGTAAAATCAGTCTATATATTAAGATGGAACAAAAATCAATACAAGTTAATATGGGTGGTTTGAAGTGCACAGAATGGAGGTAATAAGTCATTAAGTCAAATAAAAAAGTCCTTCAGGTAAGATAATTTGTCAGAAATTATTTAAAGCATCATAATAGCCAGAAGAGATGCATACAAAGCTTTCTGGATACTGAAACCTTGACATTAAAACTGTATAAGAAAAGAAATAGATCATGGCTGCCGTAACTAAACTGTAAAGAAGGCCTTTTTTAATGAAATTGCATGCTCTGCAAGGAAAAAGGATCATCTTAAGAATGTACCCAAGAGACATGTTGAGGAACACTGGCTAAATTACCAGGTTACTCAAGACATATTCCAGAATTTACTGTCTTGGTTGAGCCAGAGTACCAGTTAGACTGCAGAAATGGCATATCCTTAGTCTTACAACCAAGGGCAGAAAACTTGGAAGTAAATCTGTCCATCTGCAGATCATAAATCATCCAATTCAACTATGTTACTCGGCTTCATTCAAGAAATATCAAATATATTGAAGTCACAAAATTGGAAATTTTCATTAGAAATAGAAACAAAACCAGATTACCTCATCAATATAATCGCATTGCTCATTCATGACATTCTAAATAAGTAGAAAATAAAACTAGAAGAATCAGGACCAATGGATCCTTTCAAGTTCATACTATTTATTAATTAGAAAGTAAAATTAAATGTGTACAGCAACTAATCCTTTCCAATTGGCGACAAGTTCCACAAGAAACAAGGCTTAATAAAAAAAGGATACCATGGGAGAACTGTATGCACATATATCTCTAACGATCTTGGATTTTACACCAGTTATAGTACGAGAACCTAAAAGTTCTCTAAGAAGGTCCAACAGATAATTTGCAAACCAAGCAGAACATCTTGGCAAGAACAAAGTGACTAATCTTGAAAATCTATGAATATTTGGATTTGGGTTAAAAAAAACTTTTTCAAGCAAGGACTAGAAGGAGAAGGGCCATTTTAAGCAAAAATGGGAACATGAATAGACTTTTCTTGTGTATGAAATAAGGGGAACTAGTTTTATATGACTATGCACTACGAGGATTTAAAAGTTATTTTTTGTTTAAAAATTGACACAACCATTTTGATAATTTTCAAACAAAAATATGAAAAAAGAATATAATTTTGTTTAGGAATCATTATGAAAATTTTCTAATAACTTTTATGCTTCCAGAAAATTAAAAACAAAGTGCATGTGGCCATGAGATTTGTAAGACCTCTTCTGATTCTTCATCTCTTATCCAAATTCCTTTAACCATGAAATTGTTTCTGATTCCAATCCTTCAAAGTTGGTGCCGACATCTTAGCACAGGCATATTTAGGATAAGAGAGAGCTTAAATAAAACCAAGAAATACTTGGAAAAAGTACTTCATTGGTTGGGATTCACGAGAGCAAGGATCCACCATCCAGATCCCCTTAACATAAAGAGTACAACAAGGTAGGAAATGACAGGATAATATTTCAGGATTACAAAGCAAAATTAATACAAAAAGAAAAATAAACTTCAGTAAAATTAACCAGAAAACTAATAAATCTGTCAGTGTGTTCCAGGGCCAGTTGCTAGCAGTCACAAATTGATGCTTCAACATACAACTGTCACAGTTATATTGCTTTGGGTGATCCCTGTTCATAATAGGTTATCAACAACAGTTTGATGTATGAAATAAACTATCATATATGCTGACTTTCAAAAAGTCTAATATTCCCATTAATAGCATTGCTATGTAACAATTATTTAACATATAAGCGAGACATCTTTTTGAAATGTTGACATAATACAAGGTCTTAAATTGCCTTCGCTATCCTAAATAATGATCCATCAAGTCAAATGGCAATATTGTTGACTGCTCAGTTTTTAAGCAAGAAAGGGACGATGCATTTTTTAGTATTATCCACCACAACTGTCACATGTTATGATAAAAATTTATGCAAAACTAAATATGCAGTAGTGTCAACCAAATATCTGCGAAAACATGAGAATGAGATTAACAGATCAAACTTCATAAAGAAAAGATACATAGGACCTTTCCAGATGATTTCTTAGGTGTCGCTTGTATCGGGATAACCCAAATTTATCTTCCTAAACAATATTGAACCAGTAAGAGACTGACATTACTCAAATTACCCATATTCAATAAATTATACATACCCTGGAACCCCGCAAGAACCTACATAATTGATTTTACCTATATCAAAGTTACACATTAGTATTCTGCAAAACTGATTTCTCTGAATACACTGTATACCATATAAAAGCTTGAGGCATCTGGTTCTGGTGTAACATGTCAACATGGATTCAGAACATACATCAATGTGCCAAACATGGGAAAACTGAACTTTCTTCAGGCACTGACAATATTCGGGGAAGATGATTCATTTTAATAAGACCACGATATTTTAAAAGAATTTTGCACTGATCCATGGCAATGCTCAATGGAGAGATGGCAAGCAGCAAAAGTAAACCACTCCTTGAGGTTCTTAAAAATCAACCAAAGAGAAGTTGACATATCAGGAGATCCTGAAGTTGACCTGTCTTATTCTTTATATGAACAAAGGCATATTTTCTCGAGTAGCAACAGCCAATCTTCACCAAGTTGCTGTGGGTTCAACTCCATCGCTACCCTAAAATCCTGCAGAGATATCGGGTTGTTTGTCTTCAGCTTTTGCATGTGTTCAGAAATCTTATCACTATTCTGTACATGCATGTGATTTCCTGGCCAAACACCATTAATTGGCTTCTCTTGAGTTTGCTGCTTGAAGACTCCATACTTTGTTTGATCATGACCTGACCTTGTTCCCAGTAATTCAACACATGACCTAATCAAACGCTTCAAATAAACATCTAACCCGTTATTTAATAGATTAGAGCAGTCCAATGTAACTCCTTCCAAGCCATGTCCTGCTGCTATTTTCTCCATCCTTCTCTTCAAAGCCTCCGTATGACATAATTCTCCACGGTCACAACTAAGACTACCACTGCTAGAAGTACTTACAAAAGGCAAAGATCTCCGTGCCCCACCCAAACTTGCAGGACAGAAAGGGATTCCAAGTGGAGCCTGGAAAGGACCTCTCTTGGAGCTCAAGTCATTAGCTCGTTCCAAATCTTCTGCATCTTCCTTTACAAACTCGATCAAACCCTTGTGATCTACATGAGCTTGATCATGAAGTGCCATATTTTCTCTCCGTGGTCGCTTTGCAGGATGATCTAAAGGGACACCTTGATGATGCTGCATCGATCTCTTCGAATCGCAAGGATTAATGACATCATTCTCTCGGACGATTTGATGGGAAGTTGCATGTAACCTTCCATTCTGTCCAAGAGAACTAGGACGGTCTTTGATCCTCCCATCTCGAATGCATGACCTGACTTTGCAAGGGGACGGTGGCAAGATGTTCCCATTGGACCATATAGTGTTCTTCGACATTGAGGCTGCCAGATCATCATCTGTGCTTTCATCTTCAGATGATTTCGTTCCAACAGCTCCGATGGGCTTCAAAGCATCTTTCCCAAGTCCAAGTGGCGGTGGGTGTTTCACCAGGAAGGCATTCTTGAGGATCGAGCGAATAAGATGGTTGTGCAAATGGATGTTCTCACGTCCGAGGACCAAAAGGCAATACTTGTTGAAGTCTGGTTTGCTCAGCTTTTGAGCTAACAACTGATTGACATAGCTGAAATATTGCTGAGACCGCTCAG